>NC_025687.1:26897131-26933757 GCF_000633955.1 Camelina sativa | reverse complement strand
AAAAAAAAAAAAAAAAAAAAAAAAAAAAAAAAAAAAAAAAAAAAAAAAGTTCCACCTGCTAGCTAGTGCTCATAATTGAATTGATAAACCCTACGATTTCGTGTAGAACAAGGCAGAGACTACGTTTAGTTGGATTATAAGCGTTGACTTCCACGATTTTCAGCTTAGTTTACACGATAGGCTTTGCTACTTAGTACCCATGCATGATGAACGATTTGGTTTGGAAATTAATTCATATGATTTCTAAAAACCTAGAAAAAAAAAAAAAAAAGAAGACTTGATACACAAATGACATTAATTAGCTATAGACTTCAATGTCGATCAGAAGAGTATATTGATGATGAGTCTGTAGTTGGAAGATCTGTGCGTGGTGTGTTGCATTGCATCAAGCATAGTTAGGTGATCCTCCAAGACTTGCAGATGGTTCATGGCTTCATGCCAGATGTTAAATCCTAGAGTCCTTATAAATACATACATGGAGAATGCTTAAACTCTTCAAATCCCTGGATATTGAATCTTAGTTTGACTCACTTTCGGAATGGCTAGATGTCAAAGACAGCATATCGCCTAGATGTCTCCATAGACTGGTCGCTCAAGCTACTCTCTATGCAATCTGGATGGAACGCAACAACAAATATCACAACAACACATCTACAGATGCTCAGATCCTGTTCAAGGGGCTAGACCGACAAATCAGAGATGCAATCTTGGCGAAGAAGAAGCGTAAACATTTAAAAGGAAAGGTTTGTAGCATGTCAATATCATATAAAATGAAAGGTTTGTAGTAGATACAAAAGCTTTACACATAAAATCATCCCTTGCCAAAAAAAAAGATAAAAAACAAGGCAGGAACTATTAATGTAGGAACAGATGGGTAGAGGATTCTAGTCATACTTTAGCCAAATTTGCATAAGGTCTTTGAAATGTTTACAATGAAGTCTTCCTCTCGGTATTGTAAAAGAAAATGTAGAATAGTTCTAGGAGACTATTGATGGCAGTATGCTTATTTGTTTGGACCATTTATGTTTTCCAGCATCTTATACAACCCATAACGCAATATTTTCTCTAAAACCAGAATCAAAAGTAAGAACATAAGTAGTTTTTTATTTGTTAATCCAAGTAGAATGCAAAACCAATAAAAAAATGAACAAAGTGGACAAAAGAGAAACAAGTAACACTTGCTCATTACTGGCCACAGTTGATAAACTGAACACTGGGAATGTGTTGGACTTTGTAGTAATCTTTCCCACCTATTACCAATTTCTCAGTCCACTCCCTCTTCATTCTTTCTATCTTCAGTTCCTTCAAGCAACTTATGAATTTGAGCCCATCCGGGAGTTGCTTCAGCTTTTTGCAATTGTCTATAGTCAAAGTACGAAGACATGGCATCGACCCTTCCTCTACTCTCCACTCTACCAACTCTTTTTTATACGACATTTTGAGAGCAAATAGTTGAGGAAATCCTCCTTTCGAGCACACCATTCTCCTTCCCACGAATGCACCAGATGAAAGATAAACCGATTTCAAATGAAGCAACTTCTCTAGAATCGGCATTGGATCTTCCTCCATGCGGCATCCGATTAGCCATATGTGCGCAAGAAGGGGAGGGAACCGGTATTGATCCGGAAACCTTAGCATATGCATGGACAAAGTTAAATCCTTTAGATGAACAAAATCAAGAACGAGTTCTCCCCCATGTTCAGCCACACTGATATTTTCAAAATCATAAAAACTAAGCGTTTCGAGATTTCTCAGTTCACCAAGAGATGATAACAGATTTTCAAAAGTACACCCGCCACTGAAAATCACATTGAGTACCGTGAGCTTTGTCATACGGAGTAGGTCCGTCACGCTACTGTGTTTAGTAGAAAAATTCGTCAAGGACTCCAAGTTAACTAGATCACTCAGTTCCAACTTGGTTTTAGCAGGCATTGAACGAGGTGAGCGAAGGTATCTTAGTTCTTGCAGCTCTTTCAAAACATTTGGCACATGAACTAGTAACCGATCAACAACACCTAAGTTCAAACAGAGAAGAAGCTTTAGATTCCGTAGAGAAGAAGGTAGATGAGATACCCCAGCCTCGTATAAACTCAAGAATCTCAAGTGAATCAACTCTCCGATGCTTGATGGTAACTTCCCTCCAAACTGTACGTAAGAAAGATCTAACACTCTGAGCAACGGTAAATATCGGAGACCTGAAAGCTTCCACAAGTTTTCGTCGGCTCCAAAAACCAAAACAGATCTAACTTTTTTGTTGTCTTTATGTCCCAGCATATGAACTGCATTACCATTATGTAGAACAAGTCTGCGACACCTACAAGGAGATTGAGCATTGATGGTAGTAACGGTAGCTATAGGAACTTTGACAACTTGAAGAAAGTTCTCTTCTTTGGCTTTAGATAAACAAACTTCTCTCATCATGTCATGCATTTGACAATACTCTATTCTGGAACTCAAATAGCTTTCTTCAACAACAACCATATTTCTCCTCACTAGCTCATCTAGGTAGCTTTCTCCACTATCTTGAATGGTTGATCCATCGTAAATTGACACTATTATTCCTTCTGCAACCCAGTAGTTGAACAATGTCTTAACTTCTATCTTGGAATCTTCAGGGAAATGAGCCAAGTAAAGGAAGCAATGCTTTAACTGCATAGGCAAATCTTCATAACTCAAAGTCAATACTCGGTAAACCGAATTGGGATTGTTTTCATTCAAACCAGAGTTTCCTACTATATACTCTTTTCCACTCGAGGACTGTATGTTTCTTAGCTAACAACCCTCCCAACACTTTAACGGCTAACGGTAGTCCTCCACAATATGTCACCATTTCCTTTCCCATGGCTTCATCAACCCTAAATCCTGAAAACCAGGACAAGATAATATATATTACACTTCTCAGTCTTAAAAGGATTCATAAGAGAAAAATCAATGCACAAAGATTCTTTTANAACTAGATCACTCAGTTCCAACTTGGTTTTAGCAGGCATTGAACGAGGTGAGCGAAGGTATCTTAGTTCTTGCAGCTCTTTCAAAACATTTGGCACATGAACTAGTAACCGATCAACAACACCTAAGTTCAAACAGAGAAGAAGCTTTAGATTCCGTAGAGAAGAAGGTAGATGAGATACCCCAGCCTCGTATAAACTCAAGAATCTCAAGTGAATCAACTCTCCGATGCTTGATGGTAACTTCCCTCCAAACTGTACGTAAGAAAGATCTAACACTCTGAGCAACGGTAAATATCGGAGACCTGAAAGCTTCCACAAGTTTTCGTCGGCTCCAAAAACCAAAACAGATCTAACTTTTTTGTTGTCTTTATGTCCCAGCATATGAACTGCATTACCATTATGTAGAACAAGTCTGCGACACCTACAAGGAGATTGAGCATTGATGGTAGTAACGGTAGCTATAGGAACTTTGACAACTTGAAGAAAGTTCTCTTCTTTGGCTTTAGATAAACAAACTTCTCTCATCATGTCATGCATTTGACAATACTCTATTCTGGAACTCAAATAGCTTTCTTCAACAACAACCATATTTCTCCTCACTAGCTCATCTAGGTAGCTTTCTCCACTATCTTGAATGGTTGATCCATCGTAAATTGACACTATTATTCCTTCTGCAACCCAGTAGTTGAACAATGTCTTAACTTCTATCTTGGAATCTTCAGGGAAATGAGCCAAGTAAAGGAAGCAATGCTTTAACTGCATAGGCAAATCTTCATAACTCAAAGTCAATACTCGGTAAACCGAATTGGGATTGTTTTCATTCAAACCAGAGTTTCCTACTATATACTCTTTTCCACTCGAGGACTGTATGTTTCTTAGCTAACAACCCTCCCAACACTTTAACGGCTAACGGTAGTCCTCCACAATATGTCACCATTTCCTTTCCCATGGCTTCATCAACCCTAAATCCTGAAAACCAGGACAAGATAATATATATTACACTTCTCAGTCTTAAAAGGATTCATAAGAGAAAAATCAATGCACAAAGATTCTTTTATTTTATATATGAAATGAAAGTATTATACCAGTTTCGTTTCTCCTAGGGGATACAATTCTCTCAAATAGCTTCCAGCTTTCTTCGGGAGTAAGGATTCTTGGTCTAAAGGCAAAACATGCTGGATCCACATGTAAACCAATATCTTCATTGCGGGAAGTAAGTAACAACTTCCAACCTGCAAAATACTTATCGTTCATGATAGTGAAATGAAATAAAAGGCATCTATTACCAACCTTATTGGTGATTTATGTATGTACAGTTAGATTTAGAGCTCACCTCTCTTATGGGGAAACACAGCTTTTATTCGGTCCCAGTCTTCTTCTTTCCATATATCATCGAGGACAAGCAGATATCTACCGGTTTCCAACAATTCAAAGAGTTTACCTTGGAGTGTATATTCATCCATCTGTATAATGCCCTCATCATATGGTCTAAGATCTTGCAAGATCCTTTGCCAAACATCCTTACGCGTAAACTGTTGCGAAACACATACCCATGAGAATCCATCAAAATGGCGTCGGACAATGTCATGATGAAAAACTTGCCTAGCGAGTGTGGTTTTACCAATACCGCCCATTCCAGAAACAGAAACCACTTGAATGCTATCATCCTCCACCAAATGATCAACCAATTCTTCAACACTCTGATCCAACCCCACAAGATCACTTCCAGATTTGTTAGAAAATGTTTGTCTGATCTCCCTTTGTCTTTCTTGCAGAGACAGAGACAGTGAACGGCCACCACTATCGATAATATGTTGTATCCCTAAACTCTGCATTCCAGCAATCACCTCAGAGATCCTCTTAGTTATACCTTCGATATCAGAAGCAAAGTTCCGGCTATCTACTAAAACGCAAGCAAGTCTTCTCGCATGCTTCTTGATCCCTTTATCTTTTCCTCTAAGTTCTTTCAGAAGAAAGGATTCGATAATATCATCAGCATCATAGACAATGTCCTTGACATCTTCCAAGAAGTTTCTCGCCCTTTCACTTTCATTTTTCTTATCATCTGCATCTTTCAGCAACGACTGTAACCTTCCCAGCTGACGCTTTAGTCCATCAACTTGCTCATCTATACCATTCAATCGGGCAGATTCTCGAGTTAGAAGCTCCCAAAGCTTCTCAACTCCAAATGATACAACTGCCTCAGCCATATACTACAACAAAATACAGAAGACGGATATCAAAGCAAAACAAGCAGACATAAACTATATATATGAAACAAGATTGACTGAAACTGGTCGCAACCTCCTTTGAAAGAAGAGAGATCAATTTTTCAAAGTCAAAGTCAACCTTATCCAGCTACCAATCCATTGGCTAAGGGTAGTCCACAGTAATCAGTTATGACAATAACCTGTGATTCTTCATTCTCATCAGCTAGAAGATATTTTATTAAAACTTATTCTTTAACTCAGCATCATGACAATAAAGCTCCTTTGAGGACCCCGTTACTTCCTCCAACTAGCACATGTAAAGTATCAATTTTAAAGACTTTGCTGATCTTAACTTTTACTGTCGGTTAACTGAATTTTCATAGTATTTAGAGAAATGGGATGTTAAAGTCAACGGAGCTAATGAGAAAGTCATTTACCTTGAATCAAAACGACATGGAGCTAATTTGCCATTCTGACTTGTGGAGTGTTGTGGAACTTTCAACTTGGTGTTGTTCCCATGAGTCCTGCAGGCTGTAATCAATGAGATAATCACAACTTATCAATTAAGTTGTACTTCAAATGCTTAATTTGGTTACATTTAGTTATACTTCTTAGAAATCCAAACATTCGAACCTGAATCCAAATGAACTGGAAAGGCTAAAAAACAAAACGATGCATAGATTACTTTGAAAATTAAAGATACATTGGAATCAAAACTAAAAACAAAAAATCGTATAAACCAATTCATAGTCAACTTGAGTTTACAATGGTTCATGTTTTTCCAAAACCACAAAGCAGAACTAAACCCGAATTAAACTACCAAAATTGGCAATACTGTATGTAACCACATTGGCTCAAACAAGCATTCCATACAGAGAGCTAAATAGCTGATTCTACAACATCTCTAAGCTTAATCTATTATTGGAAGAGTTTCTATTCACCTTCCAATGCTCGAACTCCATGGAGCTTAACAAGAAGGAGCTTGCGTTCTTATGACCACCACCTCCGAATCTCTGAGAAACCGGAGTTGTGTCTTCTTCTACAACACTCCTCAAACTAATTTTCAGTTTCTTCTCATCTCCAAGCTCAGGAACTCTGTAAACAACAGCTCCAATACCTCGAAACTTCAGATTCTTGCTCTTCTCAGCCAATTGATTCCCTAATTCGCTTCTAAGCTCAGCAATCTCATCATCTGCATTCACAGCTAAACACCGTCCAAACTCTTCATCACAACCTCCTCCAAGAACAATCTCATATGACTGCTCCAACGCCTCGTGAATCAGTTTACGTTTCTTAGACAAACTCTGTTTTCCTCTGTTAATCACAGTTTCATGATCCAACGAGAGTAGCTGCTGAAACAACGACTGGTTAATATTGAAGTCGTACTCGATCTTCAAGTCCAAGATCCCACTGTTGAATGCTTTGCTCTCTGGTAGCTCCCACTTCCATATATCAGCGTCTTCGATATACTCGAACACACGTCTCATCCTCTTGAAATCATTCATCTCCTTGCAACAACTTCCTCTGCATTCATCAATCAGCTTCTGAGTAAAATAGTCGAACGCAATGGTGGCACCGCTTCTCTCTATATCCAAAACACAAGTAAGGTTCTTGCAAGTGGAAGAGGCATCATCACCTAAGCTCTCGATAGCGGTTTTATGGTGATCGAGGATCACGACATTTTCGACTTGAGGAGAGAGTTGTTGAACGAAACCAGGAGGTCCAGTGAAATCAAGAAGATAGAGATGACTGATTTCTTCAAGTGGAAGTTGGCTGATTGTGATCGGAGAGTAGACTGTGTTGGGGAAGAACAGTGAAGGGATTGAGTTTGCTGAGAAGTAGAGATGAGCGGCTAAAGCTGCGAAAACACCGTCGTGGCAAGGATAATGGTAGAGAACAGCCATCTTCTTCTGCATCATCTTCACTCCAAGATTCATTCCTGAAAAACCAAAAGATCATAACTTTTTTAATACGCAGAGTTCCAAAGGTGAATCATAAGCAATTCATCACTCAAAACTTACAGAGTGCGTGAATCGGAATTGATGAACTTTTTTGGATTAGTCCAAGAATAAAACTAAATAAAAGAACAAACAACCTCGTCGGTCGACCGACTTTAGGGTTCTCTGAACTGTAAATGACCAACGTATCCTTAATTATATAATGTTTGAAAATGAAAATATATTATACAGTAAACCTTATTACAATTAATAATGTTGGGAAATTTTATTAATTTATCATGAATCATTGTTATTGTATAGTGTAAACTAATAATTTAAAATATTATTTACAATAAATTCAAACAAATTCACTTATACATATGAGATACATAAATTTAGATTTATTAATAATAATATCAACAGTCATGTTTTAATAGCCTATCAAACTATGAAAATAAAAATGTTAAATATCAAGAAATTGAAATTTTTTTAAAAAAAATTCTATTTTTATGACATGTTATAGAATATTTTATATCATTATAGTTTGAAAATATCACATAACAATTTTTTTATAGATATGAGTTTTAGGTGAAAAAAAAATATGAGCTTTAGGAGAAAATTCAAAAATTTAAAGCATACATTATTATATCAGCATATATATATATATATATATATGTATAAATTTACGTGATTATTTAATTTATGATATTATTGACGCCATATTTTAAATGAGAATTTCAAAATAATTATTATTTTATTATCTTATCAAATTTTGTTATTTTTTACCTTGGCCCGACTCAGGATCAACAAAATTTATTAATTTATAGTGTTTATTAATTTATAGAGTATTAACTTATAGAGATTTTAGTGTATAATTTATTTTCTTTCATTGTTTGTTTTATCATAAGATTAAATTTACATTTGTGTTAGAAATTCGATAGTTGATAGTGTATTAAGTTTTTTCATTGTTTATTTTCTTTTATTTTCATTTTTTAGTAACATTTGTCTATCATTTTACAAAAATAAACATTTTGTTATAAACTTAGAGTGTAATATAATTTGTTTTCATATATTTTATTAGAGACTTGATCAACCTGATAGCATTGATTATCGGAGCTCTGAAGCACAATTTTCTCAGACGTCTTGTAGAGGATTTTTTTGAAACAATTTATGCATGTTCAAAAAAAAAAGGTTATATTAATTTCTTCTAATTAACATTACTTATCTAGTGTTTCCATCATCACGTTATGTTAATTTAAACGTAAATATTTTTATGTATGGAGGCTTTAACACAATGTTAATGTAATCGTAAACGACGAACATACCCTTAATTATATTATGTTGGAAAGTGCTAATGTATATATATATATATATATATATATATATATATATATATATATATTTCATTGTTTGTTTTATCATAAGTTTAATTTTACATTTGTATTAAGAAATTTGATACTTGATAGTGTATTAATTTTTTTCATAGTTTATTTTCCTTTATTTTCATTGTTTAGTAACTTTAGTCTATCATTTCATAAATATTAATATTTTGTTAGAGACTTAGAGTGTAATATAATTTGTTTTCATATATGTGTTCATTGTTCATTAAATTAATAATTAATCTGTTTATATTAATTTAAATGTAGATCTCTTCTTGTATGGAGGCTTTATGACAATATTAATTTAACAGTAAATGTTTTTTTTTATGGTGGTTTTAAGACAGTAGCTACTTGCAAAAGATTTCACTCAATCTTAACTTTAAAACAGCGACTACAAGATGGAATAACGGTTTTCACTTTGATGACAAGAGATATATAATTTTTTTAATTTAATCTGCTAACCTTTATAAACATTTAGTCATTTTCAGTATCTTCTCGAAAGTATTCAACATAATTCTAAATTAAAAATTTGTATTTTTGGAAAAAAAAACACAATAGACTATTTTTTTTTTTTGAATCTTTGAAATTTTGAATTTACTCTTTACACTAAGAAATACTCTACTAAAATGCATATGTATATATACCGCTTTTTCACACTTTCCAACATATATTAACCACAAAGATATATGGAGAAAAATATTAACCAAGGATTTCCCGTAAATTACATAAATTTACAAATAATATTTATAAACTACCCAGTTTTCAAACTCAACCAACTATATAAGATTATTAAATCATCCAACTATATTAGTTCAAAAACATCTAACCAAGAATATCAATTGGTTGTCAAAACTAAAATTGAACTGAAACTACTATTAAACCAAAAATACAACTTAGACAACTAAATGTTCAAACTCTGAAAAACAACATTAATTCAGGAAATAAAAATGTAAATCTTAAACAAAGAATTGATAAAAATACATCACGATTACAAATGTACCAAAAAAGTACCCAAAACTTAAAAGTATATTTTAATAGTATTACCAAATTATAATTTACAAAATAATTGTAAAAGTTAATTTATAAACAAATATTATACAAGCCGTTTTTAAAATATGAAAAAGTTTAAAATATTTCAAAAAACAATCTGGCATGATAGATTCTAGAAAACAATGATACTAGAAAATAATGACTTCTTCTTCATTCGTAAAATCATTGGAGTTGCAAATTTGATTATTATCAACTTAATTCACATATACAATGTTTGATATACAAAATAATATAATATAAAATATTTTGGTCTTTAGAACTTATTACATAATTATAACTACATTAAACTTTAAATAAGAATATTGTCTCACGCATAATATAAGTTTATAAATAATTTTAAATAAAATTTAATCAAACTTAGGTACATTTGGTAAAATAACCTTTTATTTGTAAGATTGACATAAGTAAACAAACACAAAAAATACAACATATTTGTTTCTTTAATAATTGTTCTTAAAAAATTGTTCTGATGTACGGTGAATTAAAATCTATTATATTAAAAGATGCTATTAACTGAAATTAAATAGAGGGAGAACAACATAGACTATATATCGTTTATTGTATATTGTGAAATGATTTCTGAAGGTTGAACAAATAGATGATGAGTTCTTCTTTTGGTTCAGGTTCTTATTAATTAACATTTTTTTTTTGAATTGAATGTAAAATTAATTCTAGATTAGTAAACGTTTTTACAAGTTATTGTTTTGAGTTTTAAACAGTGTCAAGCAAACCATGCTTCCACTCGAAGAGTAGACAACCAGAAGATTTATGGACCAGTTTCAGGCAATTGGATTCCTAGAGTCATGGATGAATTAAGAACAGATCAAGGGAACTGTTTCAACAATCAATTTAACATTATTTTAGATGAATCAAATGTGTCTTATTTATAAGATTAAGTCAAACAGAGTCGAATGGTAGACAAAAATAGAATTAAATCGTTAAATCATCATAACAAATCATTCAGCAGAGCTGCAGCCGCCACCATCACCATCTTCAACGACATCGCAGTCACTGCTGCCGCCTCCATCACCAATATTACCACGGCTGTCCCACGCCACCACTAACACCACCACGACGGCTGTCCCACGCCACCACTAACACCACCACGACGGCTGCCCTCAAAAAAGTAGTTGGTAACTTGTAGTATTATATTTTATCTTTTAAATCAACCGAAGGAAAATCATACCTCAATAACAGAGCTTGGTTCAGCGATGGGATCATTCCTCTGCACCACCACTTTACAGAGCTTCAATTAGGAGCAGATAGCACATTCTTCCGCTATCTAAATTGACGAGAGCCCATGTGGTAATGATTTACCTGTTTACAAGATTTGGCAATTCTCTAGTTCTTTTTGTTCCTTGTCCTGTATCACCAGAACAAGGTTCACAGCAACATTAACATGCATGACAAGAGTGACCTAGCACTGCAGCATTGCTGATAAAGGACCGTCTTCCGTTATTGCATTCAATAACAAATCAATCGAACCCGATCTCGCAGGTTCTTTGCACATTGTAGGTATCATAACCGACCATACATTTGCATCCTCAGCAGCATCCCCGTTATGCAAGCTACTTATAACTTTACTCAGAATCTCCAACTTTCCAATCTCACAAAGCTTTTGCAGAAAACTTTCTAGCCTATCCCTGCGAGGCTTGTAACCTTTGGAAAGCATTTCGTCCAAGATAACAGCTGCTTCTTGGAATTGTAAACTCTCGCAAAGACCATCAAAAACTATTCTGTAAGATAAGGTATCAGGGCTGCAACCTCTTCTGGGCATATCTTCAAACAAGTAAGTTGCTTCTTCCCATTTTCGGATTCTGAACAAGACACCAAGTATCATGTTATAGCTTATAACATCTGGCTTCAAGCCTTTATCTACCATATCATCCAAAACTCTATAAGCTGATTCAAAATCGTTCTCAACACAGAACCCGTGAATCAGGACATTGTAAGTCACTGTGTCGGGTTTGCATCCTTTCTCACTCATTTCATCCAAGATCCTCGACACCTCACTCGACCTGCCAGCTTTTATAAGCGAGCTAATCAAGGTAGAGTAAATAGCTGAGTCTACTTTAACCTTTCCTTCGTACGCCTCATCCTTAAGCTTAAACGCAAAACTCAATTCACCAATTTGACAAACCGCTTTGATCAACGACGCATAAATGTGAACAGTGGGACGTACTCCATACACTTTCAACATATCTTGCTTCATCTTCAATGCTTCCTTCACCCTCGAATTCTTGCACAGCCCGTGAATCATCGTCCCAAAGGTTACCCCAGTGGGCTTCACCTTTTTTTTAACCATTTCATCGAATAGCTTCAAGGCATCATCGAAACACCCGCTCTGAGAACATCCATTGATCAGTATATTGTAAGTACAAGCGTCAGGCTTACCAAACTCATCAATACCCAAAAGAAGCTTCCTCATTTTTTCAAACTCCCCGCACTTCAAAAGCGCACTTAACAGAGAATTCACTGATTTCACAGTGCGTTGGCAACGGTATTGAGGCATTTCGTCGAACACGTGGAGCGCACGACTAGGCAACCTTCCACGACCGAAGAAATTAATCACGTTGCAGAATATAATCTCCGTGGGAACGATCCGAGTATCGGTTTTGAGCTGGAGAAGCACCTGATCTAGCTCGTCAAACATCTTGGAGCCGCCGAGTTTCGTGATGATGAGATCGTAGCAAAGAAGCGAGTATCTAAACGGTCTTTTTGGGTTGGCTGATTCAGGATCAGGGTTTCGGAAAAGCTTAACTGCGGCGGAAGGATCATTCTCACGGCGGAGGAGAGACGCGAGCCTAAAGGAAGAAGAGACAGATTTCACGGTGGACATGGTTTAATCATCGTATCCGGTTTAATCAATGTGCTGTGTGTATAAATAAATATACTTGTACACTGTGTCTGTCATGATTGTTTTTAACATTTTCGACGTGGCCCAATTAGAAAGATCTGTCACCTACTCATATACCACAAGCTGTGTCACTTTAACCAAAAATATCACTCTGTCTGTCCGTCTTCTAGATTTCGCACGTTCGTATTAATTTGTTTAATTTTTTTTTTCTCATCAGATTTTCCAAAAAAAAAGAAACACACATCTCATCCTCTCTCTCTCTCTTCTTTCTCTCTCCTCTCTATTTCCAGATCGAAAACTTCTCTCTCTCTTCTTTCTCTCTTCCTTCTTCTTCTTTACAAATGCCTTTGTCACGGTCCCTCCTCTCGCGGAGGATCTCGAACTCGTTTAGGGATCATCAGGGAGAGACGACGACACCGGAACCCGATTCGATTCTGCTTCCGTCGGCATCGAACATGGCCGCTGGATCGTCGTCGTGGTCGGCGATGCTCCCTGAGTTGTTAGGCGAGATCATTCGTCGCGTGGAGGAGAGTGAGGACCGTTGGCCACAACGCCGTGATGTAGTGACTTGCGCCTGCGTTTCGAAGAAATGGAGAGAGATCACTCAGGATTTCGCTAGATCGCCTCTCAACTCCGGCAAAATCACTTTCCCTTCTTGCCTCAAATTGGTAACTCCCTTCTTTTGAAATTTTGTCAATTGAAGTTTTTTGGTTTGGTTGACACCTTTTGATTTCCACAAATTTGGGCTTTTTCGATTTCTCTGATCGTTTTAGGAATCGATTCTGTTAGAGGCACACTGCTTTGTTTATAAAAATTTGGTGCGAGTTACGACTTCATGATGTGTTTATGTTTTTTACAATTGGAGTCTTTGTTTATGGTCTTTGTTTTTTTGCTCTATGCATTAAAAAAGTTGCTATTTTTGGTTACGTTTTTTACAATTTGAGTCTTTTCTTTAGTTGTAGGTTTGCTTTTTTCGTTTAGAGCAATTGAAAGATTGGCATGATATTTGAGATTTTTCTGAGTGTTTCCTTTGAGATGCAGCCAGGTCCTCGAGAGTTTTCGAATCAGTGCTTGATAAAGAGGAACAAGAAGACATCGACTTTCTACTTGTATCTTGCTCTTACTCCATGTAAGTTAATTTCCAAAACAAAATATCACTTTTTTCCTTTGTTGCCTTCTTATTAGTTGATTGGGTCAATATTGGAAAAGTTTATATATCTGGCAATGAAAAGTCTAGGTTTTTTTGGTTTGAATAGTGTGAAAACGATTGGATTTAGTGAATTCCTAGGCGTACAATGTAAGTTGTCCCAGTCTTTCGCCTAATATGTAATGCCTTGAGTGGTCGGGTCATTGAAAGAACTTACCAACCAATTGCCATAAATAAGTATTGACTTTTTTGTTGACCTCGGTGGGTGATGATGAAGAATAGTCCCAGCTTCAGTCTATTATAGGAGTTGTTGACCAGTGGAGTAATTTGCAAGGCTTTGATAATCTTTTTATTCAGTTCTTCACTGAATAATATTCTGAGTTACATCAATGGTCTGGTTAGGTTAAATAATTTACAAGTGGGGTTAACTAAGAGCAGATTGCTTTTTGTTGTTTTGGAACAAGTTCAAGTGATTTTCGATTATACTTCATTTAGTTATCCGGTAGGATTCTTTCTTGGCTTTAAAATGTTGCTTATTATACTACGGCTAGTTTATCTTTTAGACTCTGCATTTACTAATTTCCTTTAGTATCTTCTGTTTACCAGCATTCACTGATAAAGGAAAGTTTCTTCTGGCGGCACGGAGGTTCAGGACCGGTGCTTATACTGAGTACATCATATCACTTGATGCTGATGATTTCTCTCAAGGAAGTAATGCATACGTTGGAAAATTAAGGTATTATCAATGTGTGCAACACTGAATATCCTTGGCGGTCATTTAATCTGTAAAGCAAGATTGCCTTCTCCCTTCTCAGAAATTTTAAATTTGTTTTTGCCACTCTTGGAACTGAAATCTTGGTGTTTTTTGGCTTAGAATATGAGTGGTGGCTTGAAATCTAAGGTTCATGTTTATTTTTGATATAATTTAGAAAGGCTTGATCTATTCATTAACATAAGATAGATATTTATACATAATGGTAGAAATATGATAAGGCTAAGTTTCCTATTCTAAGATAAATACAAATTTAAATAATATAGGAGATAAATGTAAATGTTTCTAATGTATATCTTCTAGCTCTTTCGAGTTGATCTTGGTAGGTCTCCGGTTTCCTTGATAATTTTTTTGGAAACTTTTGCAGATCAGATTTTCTTGGGACCAACTTTACAGTATACGATAGCCAACCGCCACATAACGGAGCGAAGCCTTCAAACGGCAAAGCCAGTCGCAGATTTGCATCGAAGCAGATAAGCCCTCAAGTTCCAGCAGGCAACTTTGAAGTCGGTCATGTTTCTTATAAATTCAACCTCTTGAAATCAAGAGGTCCAAGAAGAATGGTAAGCACACTCCGATGCCCATCCTCCTCATCCTCTTCGTCATCATCCGCTGGACTCTGTTTCGACCAGAATCCATGTGATGTAACCAAAATAATGAAAAAACCCAACAAGGATGGTTCCAGCTTCACAATACTAAAGAACAAAGCTCCGAGATGGCACGAGCACTTGCAATGCTGGTGTCTCAATTTCCATGGACGAGTAACTGTTGCGTCTGTCAAGAACTTTCAGTTGGTTGCGACCGTGGACCAAAGTCAACCGAGCGGTAAAGGCGATGAAGAAACAGTTCTTCTACAGTTTGGCAAAGTGGGAGATGACACTTTCACAATGGATTATAGGCAGCCTCTTTCTGCATTTCAGGCTTTTGCTATCTGTCTCACAAGTTTCGGCACTAAACTTGCCTGCGAGTGAAACCCCCAGCAAAAAAGGCAACACAAAAATAAAGAAATATATATTAAAGAAAAAAAAAGCGAACGTCTCTGCAAAAAGTGTAATGTTTTGTATTTACCAAAAAAAAAAGTGTAATGTTTTGTTGTAATCATGTGTAAGTGTAAACGCAAGGTATTGTGGAAGGAGAAGAAGCACGTAATTATTACTATGTAAGCACCAAACTGTAACTTGAAAACCCAAAATCAAAAATGTATTTCTTAAACATTATTCTTACCGCAGTTGTTTTCTCTGTTACTAGTTTACAACTAACAACGAAACGAGTAATTCTGCTGCCTTTGAACCAAGTGTCCATGGTCTTCTTGTTTTAATTTACAAGGTAGTAGTTTGGAACTTGACTTAACCGGGTCTTCCTGCACTCTTTTGCTGATAATTCCTTTGTAGGTAGGAGTAGTTTTCTAATTAATGTTTGGTTGAAAACAAAAAAGGATAATTTGGAACTTTACGTAGACAAGTCACGTATGTTTTGTTTGGAACTTTAGCCGGTTTAATCGTCTCGTGTTTTGACTACTTAATCTGTGCAAGGATTTCAATTCATATAAGTTTGGAAATCGATATTCTTGTCACTTTTTCCGGTAAATGACAATTGGATGCCTTTTAGCCAACTAATTGAGTTCATACAACTATCAGGACCTCGGGTCGCCAAGCAAAAATAATGATTTTTTTTTGTTTTGTTAAGATTACTGATTTTCATCAATAAAAATTGAATAATTATAATATTTATTTTTTTGCAAACAATATTTTCATATGAAAATCATAATTTTACAAAAATTATAATCTTTATAAACTTATATAATTGATTAACTATCAGGAGATTCAGGACCTCGGCTTATAATCCAGGTCGTCGTCTTATTCCTTCGTCATAGTTTTCTACATTGCTCATCATCCCTAACTGCAGTCTTGAGGGATTCCTCCGATAGGATCAAAGTTTCTACATTTCGACAAATCAACAGAGTTGACTCCAACGAATAAGACGATTGTTATGAGGAGCGTCAAGAAGAAACATATATCACTACAAAATATATACATTGATACCACCTCGTAATAGCACGATTTTCAAAACTGCTACCGAAGTTGAGTTTATAATTTGGTTACCATATGATAGCATTGTTTAAACGCTATAATAGTTTTTTTAAGAAGTGGGAACTAAAATCACTTATTCCGCCAAACACTTAGCAAATTTTACCAAAAAATAAAAATATTAAACACTTTATCGCACTCTCTCTCCTTCACTTCACCCCTTTTCTCTTTTGGTTGCTGAAACCCTAAAATCTCGAGAGGCAATTCCGTTAATAAACTCCCCGTCGCCGCCCTCTGAAGCACCGCCGGACTTAATCTCAGTTGAAGGTTGGTTTGTTCGAGTCTCTCTCCTACACTTCACCCAGTTACCCGTAAATCTCTTACACACACCAATTCGCCGTCGCCGTCACCGCCCTCTGAAGTACCGCCGGAGTTAAGTTCTGGATTTGAGCTCCACTCGAAGGTTGTTTGCTTCCTCATATGATTGTTTTATATAAGTTTTGATTTTTGGACATTCAATAGATTTTTTCAATTGATTCAGAGCATATTAGTACCCGATTTGTTATGAAATTGATTCACAGTTATGAAATTGGAACAATACACAGTTATTTTTCGACATGCAATAGATTTGTTTAATTGTATTAGAGCTCATTAGTATCCGATTAGTTATGTATCCAATTAGTCTCTTCGATTTTGTTTAAGTATCCAATTGAAACTTATACTCTTTCTCTAATTATGTTTTGCAAGTGTTGCTAAGTGTACATCTTGGAACTGAACAAGCTTTTATTTATCTCCATTTACAGGACAGGTTAGTAGCTTCTTTCTTTTCGTCTCTTATGTGTATCGAACAATCTTGCTAAGTGTATATCTTGTTTTTTTTTTTTCTCTGTTTGGTTGTTTCTAAATACTGTTTTCTGTTTTTGATTGCTATTGATTTAATATATCTGATATAGTTGTCTAAATACTGTTTTGTGTTTGTGATTGTTATTGATTTAATATATGCGATATATGTGTTTGTGATTGTGATTCATGTCTAAAATTCTGTCAATAAATCGTATATGTTGTTTATGTACTAAGGTTAGATCATATAATGGTGGACAAGGATTTGGTGCATCTTTGCAGGTATATCATTGCATAAATTATACAGGTTAGGCTAACTTAAGTAGGGGTTTAGAGAGTTTACTTTTTTTTTTCTCTTCAATTATGCAATGAAGAGCTGATCCAACTTACGAGAGAGGGGCTTCAAATTTTGTACGAGTTGTGGCTGCTGATTTGGGAGATGGTGATATGATTATATGTCCTTGCATGGACTGTCGTAACATTGATCGTCACTCAGCCAGTGTTGTAGTTGACCATCTTGTTACAAGGGTATGGATGAAGCTTGTTAGTTCTGATCATCCATCAGTTGCAACAAATGAAGGACAAGATACACTTAGCCAACTGTTAGGACCAGATAATCCCGGTCGAATGAGGGCAATGGGCAGAAATATGAGTAAGACCAAATTAGCTTGTTTCCAAGTTAAGCACAAGTGTTTCGCTGAAATGGAAGAGAATCAAATTAAGCTCAAGCACAAGATTACTGAACTACAAAATGAAATTTTCAATCTGAAGAACCAGGTAATGCACTATTCTATTTGTTCAATAAGCTGATGGATAATGATGTAAACTTTGTTTGATATTTTTCTTGCATGTTACAGAGACAAGAAGTTGAAGTTGGTGAAAACTCCGCTGCAAGGGTAGGTGATTAATAATCCATTATATTGATTTCTTTATAATTATACACTCTGATTTTGTTTTTAATAATCTAAATTTGCGTAGAGTGTGAACAAAAAATCACAACCAAAGTGTATTTTGATTGACTGGGCTGGTGATGCTACGAATGTTGTTGAGGGACGTATTATATCGACGGATCCAGATGATGTTGTGAATGGGATTCGTTTAGGTCCTTTAGATTATAAAGTATTGGTTGACACTGCCACTGTACCCGAAGCATTCCTTTGGAGATCTGCTAGTGAAATGTTCACGATTGAAGAATATGTTGGGCACATGATTGCATGGCCTGCCACGAAGTGTGTTAGTCTAGAACAGTGGGACCACGAAGAAGATATGGCACCACTTGTAAAGTTTCTATCTTGTTTATTAATTAATAAGTTTGTACATATTATAGATCATCTAGAATACTTAAGTGATTTGTTAATGTTTTTCATAGGGCACAAGAACCAATTCTTTGAACAAATGCAAACTACTTGATCTGTCTGACGATGATGTAGTTGTTGCTGAAGGCCGTTGGAACACACAAGATCAAAAAGCTTTGGTGAATGGACTTCCACTCGGACCAAAGGGTGTAAAAGTTTTTGTTGATGTGGTACACGAACCCAACACATTTATTTGGAGGCCTACAAAAGATGTGACATACATAGAGGACTGTTTACTGTCTTTTGTAGCATGGCCTGTCACCAAAGTTGTCTTTGAAAACAACCTAGATGCAACAGGTCAGTTATCTCCTACTCAAAAGTCTGCATCTAAATCGCATAAGACACAAACCTCAGCATCATGCGAGAAGTCTCCAAGAACAGTTCCAAAATCTAATGCAATGGAAACTCAAACAGCTGCATAGTCACCTCTTCGAAGATCTCCGGTAAGTTATATTAATTTATATGTTCTGAGAAGTTGATTATGGTTATGTCTCATTCCTGTAGTAATTGGTTGATATTGTCAAATTGTCAGCGAAAAAATGGAGCTATCAAGGAAAATCAGAAGTGTAAGTTAATGGATATTAGCGAAAAGAAGCGGGTTGTTGCTGAAGGACGGGTGCATTCAACTGATCCAGAGCAAAAGATACACTGTGTTCGCTTGGGTCCTAACGTTGTGCGAGTTTGGATAGATATAGTCAAGGTAGATGACACAGCGGTTTGGAGGCCATCAGATGAGATTGAGTATATGAGAGATACACTTGGTTCATCTATCGCATGGCCAATTGATCAGTTGGTCATCTATTGACTGTTGTAAACTGATGCTTGTGCTTTTGGTAAGTATTATTTACTGTGATGCTTGTGCTTTTAGTATTTCATGTGCAAAACTGATATAAGACAATGTCCATTATTGCAGGGGATGAAGCAACTTTGGTCCAGCTAGTTTAAGACTAGTCTTATGTATTTCGAATTTGGAATATTTTATGTTTTGCATTTTGGATTTGGAATTGTGTTTGGGATGTTATTCAGAATGATTTTGAGATGTTATATAAATGGTTTCTTTCTCTGAAATTACAGATTATATATATTATATATGATAGCATGTTCTATTTTAAAAGATAGCACTAAGTCATCAATATAATAGCAGGAGAAATTTTTTTTATGCAACTACAATAGCAAAAAAAAGACGTTATATCATAGCGAATAAACTTAGTTATGTAATAAAATAATACAACACGAAAAAGAGTTATGAAAACATAATTTACGGCAATAAATATTTGCTATTGTACAATGATATATCATAGCACCCAATTTGAGTTGTTAGAAAAAATTAAATTTTTTTATAAATGGTTATGAAAAAATAAATAACGGCATTCAGATATTGCTACGAAAAAACTAAATTAAAACATTTAACTAATGCTATTGTATATGAACTTATTATAGCTTAGAAAAATAAAACTATCGTAGATAGGTATCTACCATAGCTGCCGATATCATAGCATTTATGAAATCGCTATGTATTACCTATGATAGCATATTTTCCGAGCTAACAATGTACGTCTTTCTTGTAGTGATACTGCAAATCCTTTCGATGTAGTCATCTTAAATATAGTTTTATCAACAAAAAATTACTGCAAATCCTTTTTTAATTTTCTCTTTTCGGTTATGTTCTTTAATTTTGTTTACAACTGGATCTTGTTTATATATATATGCAATAAGCTTACTAGAAATGGTGTGAAAATACAATACTTTCGTATGGTCAGCCTGGTCTTCAGGATAAGTAAGGGTTGCTCTTTGTTTTCCAAATTTATCGTACAGTTCATATTAATCGTTCATTTCTTTCAATTAGCTCGGTAGCTAGATTTTATACATCACAATATATATTTTCACAGCTAACCATGCATCAATATTTTTTCAAAAACTCCATCGCCACACTATTATGATAATCACGTGAAGACTCATTAGAAAAAAATGAAGGATCTAGAAAAGGTTAGGTTAAATCCAAGGAAAACAAAAGTATTTGAATTTTGTTTTAAATGATTTTTAGTTAAATGTATATACAGTATTTGTGCTCAAAAGCTTTCAACGGCATTAACCACGATACTCTCACTCTTCCATATATACATCTTTTAGTTGAATCGGATATATGTCATAAGGCACCACCACCACGTACCATGCAATATTGCTTCCGTGAAGCATCCCACTTATAAAAGTGTTTTAATTAAAGGATGCTGTCAAATTAACAAATTAAAAAGCTCCTTTTGTTTTCTTTTTTTGACAGCAACAAAAGCTCTTTTAATAAAAAAGGAACAAAAGGAAGTGTTTTCACACTTGTCCTTTCTTCCCAAACTCATCTTCTTCCTGATAATGGACTTCAATTATCACCTAATACGTTAACCAAATTATCAGCTAACCAGCATACCTTATAATCAGTTTATCATTATAATTCAGCATTATTCATAGTGAGAAGAAAAAAGTATTTAGCAATACTAAAAAGTCAACAAAAAAAAAAAAACTCATCTTAATAAGACACCGCGATACATCATAATTCATACGTAATTAAGGAGTGTACGAAAGCGGTGTTTATAATTCCATTTCAGAAAATATAATTTCAAACACGCAAACAAAATATGCTAGTTTCATTGTACATGCATGATGCATTTCCAACTCTAAACGAACTTCTATTTCATATAAAATTATATTTGACAAGGCTTTTAAATGCATGTCATTAGTTTCTTACTTGGCTTTTAGATTTTCGACTTTTATTTAAGCTTTTAGTATTTGGTTTTTGATCTTTTGCAATAAAATTTAGGTTTATAATGTACTCAGGACATATCAATATATCCTATAATCCAAAGGAATCTTATCTTATGTGATGGTGAAGAAAGAAAAAAAAATGCATATGTAAATTATCCCCTGAAAATGAAATTAATAAATTTTGCAATAGATTAAAGAAAAAGTGAGTACCTAATTAATATATTCGAGCAATTAGACTATCACTCACGCCTGTTTGAGTATTGACTTAGATGGATTAAGACATACCAAATTGTTCGAATATTCCATTGGCACATAGGAAGAAAGATCCAAATTGTTTTTTTTTTTCTTTTTTTTTAAATAAATTGGAGTCGACCGGCACAAAATGTTCATATAATGTGACATCACAGCACATGTACACGACGTTATCACTTAGCAAACAATAATGAGATTTAAGAATAATATCATGGCACTAGATTAAACCCGTGTTAGAGCACGGGTTGAATTTTATTTTATTTATATTATAATTTTTATATAAAATATAATTTATATGATTATTTTAAATTATTTTTGGAATAAAATATTATGCAATAAAATCATATGCTAAATATGATGGCTTGAAAAAGATACATATTTTGTAAGTTTTATATTGTTAATGATTTTAGATAAATACACTGGTTAAATTATATTTTATACAAAATTTTATCTATTTTCTATTTTAAAAGAAAATTTTAATATGTTGTATTAGTTTATGTATGTGAAGTTATTTCAATAATGTATATTCTATATCATAACTTGAATGACATTATAATACATAATTTTGTAAATTTGGTTTTTAAAAAGCGAGTTATTATATTATGAGTACTTTAATATATTGTTAGATTTTTTGTTTTAATATACTTGGTTTTTTGAAATTCATTCATATTATAATTTTAAATTATACCAAATTGTTTTAACTTTTATATCAAGTTTCAATATTTTAAAAATATCTCAAAATAAATTATTTAAAGTTTTTTTACAACTATTTAAAGTTTATTATATTATATAAAACTGTAAAATTCAACAAAAAATATGAAATTGAATTTACATATTCAAATTTTGACCCGTTACTCAGTAAAATTTTAAATTCAATATATATTATTTTTAAAGAATAATATTACTAATGTTTGAATATTTTATAGATTGAAAGATTTATATTTATTTTTAAAAATTCAACTTATGATATATCCGGAAATAAAACTATTTTTTTAATTATAATAAATAATGTGATAATTTATTTGTTTCACAAAATAGACTCATATATAAAAATGAGTGGTGAAGTATAATGATAATTAACAACTTAATATATTAAGTTAGATATCAAAATATTTTAATATGGATGAATAATTTAATAAACAAAATTAATATGGCAAGTTAGATGATATCAAATGATTTTTTAGAATATTTTCTTTAAGATTTTTGGAAATAAATTAAAGTTGCACCCACTATTTAACTTGTAACCAATTAATCTATAACATATTTGTAACCAACTTATTAAAATTATATAGTCTACAAAACAAATTTTTGTTTTATTATATAGGGGATGATTTAGCTAGTGCTCGCATCACATAGCGCTATACATGTATTTATCATTTTGTATATGTTTACTTCTTTTTTTTTGGTCAAACAAACTTTTATTAAACTTAAAACCTCAAATGAGGGGGTTCTTACAACTTAAAAGTAAAAGATTATAAGAAGGGTAAGGATAAAGACTACATGAGTCTTCCACGAGGATGCAGAACCTTGATGAGATTACAAATGATGGAAGATCTTTTGGTGTCTTGTAGGATTTCAGTTTGAACATCTTCCATCTTCTACCATGTTTCAATAAAGATTAGGAGGGTGAATACATTCGAAAAGATTGAGAAACACGCCGAAAAAAAAATGAAAGACGAAGAAAACAAGAAGTCGAAAGCAAGGGAGAAAGAAGGGTTCCGACGCCGGCGATTTAAAGATTCGCCGACGCCGGAAAATATGATTCGAAAAAATTCCTCGATATTAGTGTCTGGGAGCGTTTTTTAGATAACTACCATGCTATTTAATTTGATGAAATTAAAGTAAAATTGTATATATGTTTACTTATTATTTTATCGTAGACTACGGATTGTTAGATTTTAATTTGGTCAAATGATTACATGACGCAAATGTATGAAGGTTAGTTTCTTGAAAGATCCGCTAGTTTAAAATAAAATATAGACTCTTGCCAAAAACAAAAACTATTTTTTTTGGACAAACCAAAAATGTAAACTTAAGCATATATGTTAATGAAAACAAATCAATAACAACATTATTTATATGGAATAAATGAAGTATGGAATTATTCTTTTTAATCCAAGATTTATTTTTAATACATACTAGGGTTTCACCTGCAGTATACCGCGAAACTAAATTATAAAATAATGTGTTTTAAATAATATTTTTAAATTATTAGTTTTTAAATCCCCAATTAATTAAATTTTATCTAATTAATTTATAATTTTGTTTAGAATATTTTTTCTTCTTCTTACGTTTTATACATAAAAATTTTATCTAATTAACCTAATTACATTAAATTTGTTATTTGATAGAACATAAAATTTTAAAACACTTAATTTTGTTTTCTATAATTAAACAGATGTATATGCATATATGGTATGTTAGTATATATTTTTATGTATATACAATTTTTTTTTTTTGGAATATTAAGAATGTGTTCTAGTATGTGTATTATTTTGTAGTTCATATACTAAATAATTTATAAGTTAATTTTCTAAACTATGACTACAAATCTATAGTATATTGTTGTGAAACTAGAGAAACAAGAGGTTGTATTCTCTTCTTATTCTTATTAATCTTATCGAATAAAGAGTACATTATATAGTAGTTTACAAAGCCCAAACATAATAGGACTACTAAACCGACTTAGACTAAAAGGAGGTGGCTGATGGGCCTTATGGGCTTGGACGTGTATGAGCCGGTTATGGAGATCCATCCTAAGTGATTTACAACATATATGAAATAAACTAATAGTTTTAGTGTTGGCTCTATAGTCCAAACCTGCTTTGACAACATTCGCCCACTTTGTTTCAGTCCATAAAGAGATTTGTTTAGCCTTATGCAGTATTGTTCTCAAGAACCACTCTTATCTTTGAGCTCAATACCTTCTGGTAATCTCATATAAATTTCATTATCCAGTGGACCATATAAATATGCGGTCACTACATCCATTAGCCGCAAATCAAGTTTTTTCTCTTATAGCCAAACTTATTAAAAATCTAAAAGTCGTTGCATCCATCATAGGGGAGTATGTCTCCTCATAATCTATTTCGGGTCTTTGAGAGAATCCTTATGCTACAAGTCGTGCCTTATATCTCACGATTTCATTATTCTTATTTCTCTTTCTTACAAAGACCCACTTGTGTCCCACTGGCTTTATATCGAATGGTGTCCTTAAGATCAAACCAAACACATTCTTTTTCTTTAATGAATTTAACTCCACGTAAATGGCTTCATTCCATTTTAACCAATCTGGTCTTTGAGTACACTCTAATATAGACGTGGGTTCATGATCCTGAAACTGACTTTCTTTGTGGTGTATGAATGAATGATGTATGGAATGATGATGTATGGAATGAATAGAAGTCAGGGTGTTTCAATTCCCCTTATGCAGTTGCAGTATAAGAGGTGTCAATCCTATCTGAGTGATTGTGAACAATTAAGATGTGCATATGAGTCTAAGTCAAGCCAATTGTAAAGATTGTTTGTCACTAACAATCCTAAAATGAGATATGAAATGCAGAAAGTAAAAACAACTAGAACAAGATACTAAATGCAAACAGAACAGACAAATTAAAGCTATAATGAAACTAGAACAGAGATAGACACTATGCTAATGAACTAATGCAAGACAAGTAATGAACAGGAAACTACGTGAATGCAATGGAAATGAAACAGGAATGAAACAAGACAATCACAAATCAAAAACACAAGTTCTGGGGATGAACTCGAGCAGCACTCGACCGAGTGTAGGTCGAGTACGTGGTCGAGCTAGACTTAAACGTGAAAACAGAGCAACACAAGAAAAACAGAGCAATGCTAAAACTAATCAAACAACAAGCAAGCAATGATATTTAGACTAAGATTTCAATAAACAAAGAAGGCCTTGAGGAGGGATTCATGGGCTGAGCTAATCATTGTGGTTATCTAACTTGGTCAACAAATCTCAAGCAAACATTGAGCTGATCTCTAGACATACTATTCTAAGACATGTTTAATCCACTCTCATGGCAAGAAACAATCAAACCTATGCATTTCTAGACTTGTTCTCACAAAGAAAAGAATCTACACAAGCAGGCATTAAGCAATACATCTCAAACCAAACAAGACTTCTAATCTCTTAGCAAGCCTAATGGTAAGCTCTAGATCTAGCCTTATCTATGCTCCTTAGACATTGGTGTGATGCTAAGATGCTTGAAATCAAACCCTACCTTCTCAGATATAGGATCAGCATTAAGATCATCTAGCCTAGAAGAGATCTACAACAATCAAGCTTGACCAAATCAAACAAACCACAAGATCAACCCAGCCTAACCCATCCTCAAGGTCCTAAACAAACTACTCACAAGAACACATGGTGAAATATGTCAAAAACCCAGAAAATAATGAAACTTGCATCATTAGAAAGATGAAACAGAGATCTACAATATTGATGAAGGAATAAAACTCGAAATCTTAATACTTTGAAAGTTATGAAACAAACAAAATATAAGAATCTAGTCTTTCTCTCTCAAACAAGTACAAAATCTAAAAAAAAAAAAAAGTGCAAAAGGAATAATATCTAAAAAAGGTAAAAACTAGGTTTTAGACTCTCTAAAAAGCTGGACTCTTTGGTGGCTGCAGGTACAAGGGCTTTATATAGGAGATGAGGTGGAAGCCCTAAAAATACAAAAAGTCAAAGTAGTCAACGGCTCGGTCAACTCGACCAGTGCTCGGTCGAGTGGCTGGTCGAGCTGGCTTCTCTCGTGCATTCTCCACTCGGTCGAGTCCTTCTCAGCACACGGTCGAGTGGTGGTCGAGTGGTGCGGTCGAGTTGGACTCCGGACCTTGATTCTACAGCCTTAACTCTCTTGTTTTCTCCTCAGGATTGCTTCACTTCTCCTCAGCATTGCTTCCATGCTCCTTAAGCTCCAAAATCACCTGTTTATGCATGAAAAGATGCAAATGCAATGCAACTATACTCTAATGCATGATTAGTCCTAAAGCTACACAATAATGGCCTAAATGGATAGCAAAAGATGCAAAAGTTGTGAATAAACTAAGGGAAAACAAGGTAAAATATATGAACATCAGATCCTCATTTATTTCAAGTGCTACCTTGTATGCAAATATTTCATTGATGTTGACATCTTTTCGGTTCCATTGAATTCCAGACATGATATAATTTATTGAGATCTCATTATTATCAATACCTTCTGGACCTTGAGGTTCAACGTCCCAAACCTCATTCGGTATCTTAGGATTTGCCACGGTCATGTCTATTGTTTCCTTAACCTCGGTTTTATTTACATATTTTTTACATTTTCTGAGGGTTTTTATCTTTGGAACCTATTGGTCTACCACGTTTCAAACGTGCCTTAGACTCTATATCAACTTGTTGATTGTGTTCCTTTTGAACATCAATACGTACTGGTACATTACAAGCTGGATGCTAAAGTCTGAGGATCTTTCCAATTTAAGGATGTTTGATTCCATGATATTTCTTTGACCAGCTTGTTTGTCTCTCCACCAAATATAGGAAATTTGGATTCAGCAAACTGACAATCCGCGTATCTAGCCTTAAATAAATCACCCGTATTTGGCTCTAGATACTTAATAATGGTGGGAGAATCATATCCAACATATATTCCCATCCTCCTTTGAGGTCCCATCTTTGTTCTCTGTGATGGTGCAATCGGTACATATACGACACACCCGAATGTCTTTAGATGGGATATGTCTGGCTCATGGCCTGTTACTAATTGGGATGGCGAATATTTATATTCACTAGATGGCTTGATGCGTATAAGCTCTGTTGCATGTAATACTGCGTGTCCCCAAGCCAACACAGGAAGCTTCGACCTCAGGAGTAATGGTCGAGCAATTAATTGAATTCGTTTAATGAAGGATTCAGCTAATCCATTCTGTGTATGTACATGTGCCACAGGATGTTCCACACTTACCCCCATGTACATACAATAATCATTAAACGCTTGGGATGTAAATTCACTAGCATTATCTAGATGTATAGTCTTAAGTGGAAAATCTCTTTAGTTACTTTGACTGGTGATGACCTTATAATGAGTTTCCCTGGTGCACATGCTACACACGTGATATTCTTAGGGATAACTCGTCTCTCTTTAAGTGTGTGTCCATTTGAATTTAATATCAGCTTACGCATCATGCTAGAACCCGGATGGCCAAGCCGGTCATGCCATAAAGTGAATTGTTCATTGAACATCTTGTTCATTGCCAAATTAGCCTCTATCATATTTATTTTAGCATGGTATAGACCAGTAGATAATGCGGGTATAGTCTCTAGGATTTTCTTAGATCCTTGGGTGATTTCAGTAATATGTAGGAATTCTTGGTTTCCTTCACCCTTAGTTTCAACATGGAAACCATTCAAACGAATATCTTTGAAACTTAATAAGCTCCTCTTTGAGCTGGGTGAATATAAGACATCACTTAGTTCAAGATGTGTGTCATTAGATAAAAGAATATGTGCTTTGCCATAGCCTTCAATTAAACTTGTTATACCCACTATTGTACTAATATTGACATTGTTCTTGTCCTCAGCCATTTCTTAAATGGACAAGAATTTTATGTTTTAAACATAAAGTAATAAAACAAACAAATATATATTGAAGTAAATAAAATAATTGAATTTAAACCATAATTATAATTCAAAATCATAATCCAATAAAATTCAAAGAATAAAACATAGAAATTAAATCAAGACAATTTTTTAAAAAAAAATAATTATCCTCTCCTAGACAATCCGAAGTCTCATAATCCAATTGGTCATCATTCTCATGGTTGAAATCTCCTTCATCATCGAGATGAACCAAGTTGGCTTCTGTGGTTAACCGATTTTGTTTTGTGTTGCGGTTTGAAAATTCTGCGGCCTTTACCTCGACCAAGACCAAAGTCGGATCGTTTCCCACGGCCATAACCATCATAATGGTTTCCTTGGTAATTGCCACGACCACCACGTCCTCTACCACGGCCACGGCGCCGTGATACTTGTCTCTTTGGACGTAGTTAGACTCTTTAATCTCTTTAGGCTCTTTCTTGATCATATCAACCTTGTGTGCTTCTGGTAATAGGGCAGAACCAGGAGGTCTCATTGCACTTTTAATTAGCAATAACTCATTTTTTTGCTTAGCAAGTAGCAAACAAGAGATTAGACTTGCATATGTCTTAAAGCCTTTTTGACGATATTGTTGCTGAAGCAGTATGTTATTAGTGTGAAAGGTTGAGAATGTTTTCTCTAGCAAGTCTTCCTCAGTAACCTCCTTACCACATAACTTCAAGATCGAGACTATCTTAAATAGCTCTGAATTATACTCATCCACGGATTTAAAATCCTGGATCCTTAGATTTTTCCAATCAAATTGAGTCTTTGGTAGGAGCACTGTCTTTTGGTGTCCATATCTGTTTTTCAACTCTGTCCAAAGGTCAAGAGGATTCTCAATGGTAAGGTACTGGTTCTTGAGACTCTCATTAAGGTGATGGCGTATAAGCAAAATCGCCTTGTATCTTTCTTTTTCGTTGGTATCATTACCATCCTTGATACATTCACATAGATCCTTTGATTTCAAGATAATCTTAGTATCCAATGCCCATTGTAAATAGTTGTCTCCAGAGACATTAAGTGCAGCATATTTGAGATTGTTGATCTTTGACATCTATAAAATAGAAAATAAGCACCCGATTATTATCGTGCAGTATTTGAGACCAAACCATGCAATCGTTTTAGTCTTAGGCCATGCGGTATTTAAGACCGAACCATGCCGATTATTTTAGTCTAGGTCATGCGGTATTTAAGACCGAACCATGGATTTATTTTCGTCTAGGTCATGCAGTATTTAAGACCAAAACATGTCGTTTTTTAGTAAATAATGTCTTGTCTTTTATTACATAATTTCGTGGCTAATTGTATGCATGAAAACAATCCTAGATAAATTTATGATCTAGCATGCAAGGTTTTCCTTTTATTAAGTTTTTCCTTTTTCTCTAGATTGAATTTCTTTTTCTAGTTAGGATTAAGACAAAGTTTTATGAAATATTTTCTACGCTTTTAGGATAATTTCTAGTATATTTAAATTTTGCTAAATATACTTGAGATAAGGCTAAAGAATTAATTTGGAAGTTATCCTAATTTTGTGTTTTGATTTTTAGCAAACAATCAATGATGATCAGATTTAAACCATATAACAAACTGCTTAATATTTTTCTCTTTTTTTATTTTAGGTTTTAGTTTTAAGATTTCATGCAATCGAATTTAAACAAGCAATCAACAACAACCAGATTTTTTAAGCAAGGTATAATCACTTTAATTACAAACAATCCTAAAACCTCATAGCAATCAAATTTTAAAGTTTTAGGGTTTTAGGGTTTTGATTTGTTGATTGTGTAATTGCAGATTTTAGGGTTCTAGTAGGTTAAAATCAGGTTCGATATACATCTATGCTCGAAGGTGGTTTGATTGTTTACCTTCCATCGATTGGGGTTGACTGGAATTGATGTGGGAGCTAAAGATCTCGAATATACCTTGAGTTTTATCACTAACCTCGGACTGATCACGAACTAGAACCGATCGCCAAGCTTGAACAATCACGAACTTGATCCGGTTGAGAGCTTGGACAAACAAGAGAAGATGTGCGGTGGCTTTAGGGTTTTAGGGATTTTTCGTTTAGGGTTTTAGAGCGACCTCGTGTTGATAACGTATTGTGAAACTAGAGAAACAAGAGGTTGTATTCTCTTCTTATTCTTATTAATCATATCGAAATAAAGAGTATATTATATAGTAGGTTACAAAGCCCAAACATAATAGGACTACTAAACCGACTTAGACTAAGAGGAGGTGGCCGATGGGCCTTATGGGCTTGGACGTGTATGGATCTCCATAACCTAAGTGATTTACAACATATATGAAATATACTAATAGTTTTAGTGTTACTTCTATAGTCCAAACCCGTCATGCTAGGCGGATCACGCAACATGTTTAAAAAATTTTAATTCGCAAAAACTCATCATACGAAACCGTGAAAGTAAAATATAGTATGTGAGGCTAAAAGTCACTTTTTATCAAATCAGTTTTTTAAATTTTTAAAGAACAATACCTTTTCACTCACCTCCTTATAAAATAAGGAAATAAAATATGTATACATTTAGAATTATGTTTGTTACCTTTTAAAACAATTAATTTCTATATAAAAAATTAAATATAAGTAGAGTTAATTTGTTTATTAAATTAATTATTTAATGATAATGGAATGCTTGTAAATAAGTGTCAACTTGAGGTTTATTTTATAAATATCTCCAAAAATGTATATATAGATTTAAAAAAAAATTAATTCTGTTTTTGTGATTAACAATTTTCTATAAACTTTAAACCAATATTAGTTATATTTCTTAAAATTACAATACCTTGATGATTTTCAAAAAAGAATTATCACTCCTAAACATTGTTTTCTTTCTAAATTTGGATGAATTTGAAACAGATATTAAAAACTATGATGGATGAAACATAATTTAGAAAATTGTATTTTTTTTTATCGAAAAGCAATTATATTAATAAATTTGGGTAATCCAAATACAATAGTTTGTGAAGCTAAAAAGGATGACAGAAACAATCAAAGTAAAAATTGCAATGTAGTCATCTATGTATTGGAAAGAGATGTGCTACTTTATTACCACATCTTTAGTAAAACTAAAACTTTGTATACATAAACAGTAAAACTCTTACGGGTTTAAAAATTAAAATATGATCGGATACTCAATCGCTGTCGTTGATTATAGAAATCCACGAATAAGTAATAAAACGGAAATAAATAGATGGTCGGTTAATTACTTAAATCTTAAATCTTCAAAAAAGAAAAAAAAAATGTCAACTTGTGATCACTTAAAAAGTGATAGTTAGGTTCAAAGTTGAGAGATTCATCAATCTTCGTGCATGACACATGCGCTTCTCTTCACTTCCTCGCGTGAATTTGAGAAGAACAAATTTTTTTTTAGAACAACACAAAATACTAATTCATCCGTTTTTATTTACTTATCATTTTAGAAAACTTCACGTAAACAAAAAAATTGTATAAATTAACAACTTTAATCTCACAAATAATTTATTGTATTACCTATTTTATTAATAAAGTTATATTTAGAAATTCATTGTAAAAATTACATTAAAAATAAAAATAACAAGTAATGTAAAACAAAAAAAAATCTCTCTAGAATGATAAGTAATAAATACCAGAAAAAGTATTCTCATTGGTAAATAATAAAGGGTAAATGGTACCAAAATAAAGAATCTCATTGGTAATTTGTAAGACTACAAAAATCCAATTACTGTTTCATTTAACAACAATTCAGAGAGGGATATTTTTTATTATTTTGTGCAAGATCTAATACATTTAACTATGAGTCAAATATGAAAGTGTTAATTTCCAAATAATATACATTAACTATGATTATTTTTTTTTCTTCAAGAAACTAATAAAAAAAAGTTAAAAAAATCAACTATAAGCAAGCATTAAAAATAGAATAAAGAGATAGGAAACCATAATAGGATGATACTAGTATTTTTTTTTACTATCGCTGATTGTGTAAAATAGATTCTATTATTGTAAAATAAAGAAATTAAAAACCAAGTTCAAATGCATTAATAAATACTTTAAAAATGAGGAGAAAATAATAATAGAAAATGTAAAAAAATTCAACTAAAAGCGAGAGCGTCACATAATAACAGAAATAGAGGAATCATGATCACACTCTCTCTATATAAATGTAACCAAAGTATCTTAATTTTCCATATCTCTCTCTCTCTCTCTGAAATCTGAATCTGACTTCCCAAAGGACACAGCTTTTACTTCTTTAACTGGTTAGCCCCCTCTGAACACTCTCACTTATTTAGATTTACTCTTCTCCGCACAATCAGCATATTATTTTTCTCATCTGGGTCTCTCTGTCTCCTCAATTGACTCAAAAAGTTTCGATTTTTTTTTTTCTCTGAACTTGGCGAAATCTCAGTTTTGACTTTTTGGATTTGAATTTTTTTTGTTTGGTTTGTTTCTGTTTTACTTCTTCAGAGTGAGGAACGAAGTCGGTGTGAAATTATGGCGAATCGGAAGTTGGAGAAGATGGCATCAATTGATGTTCATCTTCGTCAACTTGTTCCTGGTAAAGTCAGTGAAGACGACAAGCTTGTTGAGTATGATGCTTTGCTCTTAGATCGGTTTCTCGATATCCTCCAGGATTTGCACGGTGAAGATCTCCGTGAAACTGTACGTTTTCTTCTTCTCAGTTGTTTTTTTTTTTTTGGATTTGAATTGACCCATTTGCTTAGATGATCGATTCTTGAATAAAGGTTTGGTTATGATCATGGGCTAGGTACTTAGGTTAGATCAAAGTTTCAAAAAGATTTAAACTTTTTGGTCAGTTTAGAGATGGATCTGCAATTACTTATTGTGTGTTGTGTTGTTGTGTATAGGTGCAAGAGCTTTATGAGCATTCTGCAGAATATGAAGGGAAGCATGAACCAAAGAAGCTAGAGGAGCTTGGGAATGTTCTGACGAGTTTAGATCCAGGGGACTCCATTGTTATCGCTAAAGCTTTCTCTCACATGCTTAACTTAGCCAATTTGGCTGAGGAAGTTCAGATTGCTTATCGCCGTAGAGTCAAGAAGCTGAAGAAAGGTGATTTTGTTGATGAGAGCTCTGCTACTACTGAATCTGATCTTGAAGAAACTTTCAAAAAGCTTGTTGGAGATCTTAATAAGTCTCCTGAAGAGATCTTTGATGCTCTCAAGAATCAGACTGTGGATTTGGTTTTGACTGCTCATCCTACTCAGTCTGTGAGAAGATCATTGCTTCAGAAACATGGGAGGTTCGTTTATTTAGACGCCATCGGGTTCTTATTTTGATGTTTCGATTCTAACGTTATCTTCTTTGTTTGTTTTGTTTCAGGATAAGAGACTGTCTGGCCCAACTATATGCTAAGGATATTACTCCTGATGACAAGCAAGAGCTTGATGAGGCTCTACAGAGAGAGGTAAAAGAGCTTCTTCATATTTTACTTGATTTGAATTCAATTCTCAAATGTAATGGAAACATTTGCGACGTTTATAGATTCAAGCGGCATTCCGAACAGATGAAATCAAAAGAACACCACCCACTCCTCAAGATGAGATGAGAGCAGGAATGAGTTATTTCCATGAAACTATCTGGAAAGGTGTTCCTAAGTTTCTGCGCCGTGTAGACACGGCTTTGAAAAACATAGGGATCCAAGAACGTGTTCCATATAATGCTCCATTGATTCAATTCTCTTCCTGGATGGGTGGTGATCGTGACGGTACATTTCTATAAGTCCTTCTCACATAGCTCTCTTATTTCGCTCCCTCTCTCAATGGCTTTATTCAGGTCACAAACTCACAATATTTATGTGTTTGCAGGTAACCCAAGGGTTACACCTGAAGTCACTAGAGATGTTTGCTTGTTAGCTAGAATGATGGCTGCTACTATGTACTTTAACCAAATTGAAGATCTTATGTTTGAGGTTTGATCTCGAGATTTTTTTCAGTTTAGTCTCCTCATCTTCTTTATGGATGTATCCACGTTTCATTTTTTTTACTGCTTCTTTACGTAGATGTCTATGTGGCGTTGCAATGATGAGCTGCGTGTGCGAGCTGATGAACTTCACGCAAATGCGAGGAAAGATGCTGCGAAACATTACATAGGTAAGAAAAGGAACCGGTATTGAGCATATTGTTTATGTCTAAGCTTTGTGTCCAGAACCAATTTAATTTAGAACCTATCATTTCGTTGTCTTAATTGCAGAATTCTGGAAGTCAATTCCTACAACAGAGCCATACCGTGTGATTCTTGGCGATGTAAGGGACAAGCTTTATTACACACGTGAACGCGCTCATCAATTGCTCAGCAATGGACACTCTGATGTCCCTGAAGAGGCTACTTTCATTAATTTGGAACAGGTATCATTGCAGTTGGAATCCTTTGACTCCCGGTTATGATTTGGTACTAAACCGCTCTCTCGTGCTATTTGTGTAGTTCTTGGAACCTCTTGAGCTCTGTTACCGATCTCTGTGTTCATGTGGTGACCGTCCAATAGCAGATGGAAGCCTTCTTGATTTCTTGAGGCAAGTCTCAACCTTTGGGCTCTCTCTTGTGAGACTTGACATAAGGCAAGAATCTGACCGCCACACCGATGTATTGGATGCTATCACCACGCATTTAGATATCGGATCCTACAGAGACTGGTCTGAAGAACGCCGCCAAGAATGGCTTTTGTCTGAGCTAAGTGGCAAACGTCCGCTATTCGGTTCTGATCTTCCTAAAACCGAAGAAATCGCTGATGTTCTCGACACGTTTCATGTCATATCCGAGTTACCAGCAGACAGCTTCGGTGCTTACATTATCTCTATGGCAACTGCACCTTCTGATGTATTAGCTGTTGAGCTTTTACAGCGCGAATGCCATGTGAAACAGCCTTTAAGAGTTGTTCCGCTCTTTGAGAAGCTAGCGGATCTTGAAGCAGCTCCTGCAGCAGTTGCANAGCTTTATTACACACGTGAACGCGCTCATCAATTGCTCAGCAATGGACACTCTGATGTCCCTGAAGAGGCTACTTTCATTAATTTGGAACAGGTCTCTATTGCAGCTAGAAATCCTTTGACTTCCGGTTATGATTTGGTACTAAACCGCTCTCTCGTGTTATTTGTGTAGTTCTTGGAACCTCTTGAGCTCTGTTACCGATCTCTGTGTTCATGTGGTGACCGTCCAATAGCAGATGGAAGCCTTCTTGATTTCTTGAGGCAAGTCTCAACCTTTGGGCTCTCTCTTGTGAGACTTGACATAAGGCAAGAATCTGACCGCCACACCGATGTATTGGATGCTATCACCACGCATTTAGATATCGGATCCTACAGAGACTGGTCTGAAGAACGCCGCCAAGAATGGCTTTTGTCTGAGCTAAGTGGCAAACGTCCGCTATTCGGTTCTGATCTTCCTAAAACCGAAGAAATCGCTGATGTTCTCGACACGTTTCATGTCATATCCGAGTTACCAGCAGACAGCTTCGGTGCTTACATTATCTCTATGGCAACTGCACCTTCTGATGTATTAGCTGTTGAGCTTTTACAGCGCGAATGCCATGTGAAACAGCCTTTAAGAGTTGTTCCGCTCTTTGAGAAGCTAGCGGATCTTGAAGCAGCTCCTGCAGCAGTTGCAAGGCTCTTTTCTGTTGACTGGTATAAGAACCGGATTAACGGTAAGCAAGAGGTTATGATTGGTTATTCGGATTCAGGGAAAGACGCTGGACGTTTGTCCGCTGCTTGGCAGTTATACAAAGCTCAAGAAGAGCTTGTGAAGGTTGCTAAAGAGTATGGTGTGAAGCTAACGATGTTTCACGGTCGTGGTGGCACGGTTGGAAGAGGAGGTGGACCAACCCATCTTGCTATATTGTCTCAGCCTCCGGATACTATTAACGGTTCACTACGTGTCACGGTTCAAGGTGAAGTCATCGAGCAATCGTTTGGTGAAGAGCATTTATGCTTTAGAACGCTTCAGCGTTTTACCGCTGCTACGCTAGAGCACGGTATGCGTCCTCCTATTTCGCCTAAACCGGAATGGCGCGTGTTGCTTGATGAAATGGCGGTAGTTGCAACCGAGGAGTATCGTTCTGTTGTGTTTAAAGAACCTCGGTTTGTCGAGTACTTCCGCCTTGTAAGTATTTTAATTCACCCGGAATCTTTTAAGCTCACCCTACAGATTCTTAAAACTCACGGAATCTTAAAATATGTTTGCAGGCTACACCAGAACTGGAGTATGGTCGTATGAACATTGGAAGCAGACCTGCGAAGCGGAAACCAAGCGGTGGCATTGAATCTCTTCGTGCGATTCCGTGGATCTTTGCTTGGACTCAAACACGATTCCATCTTCCTGTATGGCTTGGATTCGGAGCAGCGATAAGGCACGTGATTGACAAGGACGTCAAGAACCTCCACATGCTCCAAGATATGTACCAACACTGGCCTTTCTTTAGAGTCACCATTGATC
>NC_025687.1:26858940-26895777 GCF_000633955.1 Camelina sativa | reverse complement strand
GCTGCTTGGCAGTTATACAAAGCTCAAGAAGAGCTTGTGAAGGTTGCTAAAGAGTATGGTGTGAAGCTAACGATGTTTCACGGTCGTGGTGGCACGGTTGGAAGAGGAGGTGGACCAACCCATCTTGCTATATTGTCTCAGCCTCCGGATACTATTAACGGTTCACTACGTGTCACGGTTCAAGGTGAAGTCATCGAGCAATCGTTTGGTGAAGAGCATTTATGCTTTAGAACGCTTCAGCGTTTTACCGCTGCTACGCTAGAGCACGGTATGCGCCCTCCTATTTCGCCTAAACCGGAATGGCGCGTGTTGCTTGATGAAATGGCGGTAGTTGCAACCGAGGAGTATCGTTCTGTTGTGTTTAAAGAGCCTCGGTTTGTCGAGTACTTCCGCCTTGTAAGTATTTTAATTCACTCTGAATCTTTTTAGCTCACCCTACAGATTCTTGAAACTCAAGGAATCTTAAAATCTATTGCAGGCTACACCAGAACTGGAGTATGGTCGTATGAACATTGGAAGCAGACCTGCGAAGCGGAAACCAAGCGGTGGCATTGAATCTCTTCGTGCGATTCCGTGGATCTTTGCTTGGACTCAAACAAGATTCCATCTTCCTGTATGGCTTGGATTCGGAGCAGCGATTAGGCACGTGATTGACAAGGACGTCAAGAACCTCCACATGCTCCAAGATATGTACCAACACTGGCCTTTCTTTAGAGTCACCATTGATCTAATTGAAATGGTGTTCGCTAAAGGAGATCCTGGTATTGCTGCTTTGTACGACAAGCTTCTTGTTTCAGAAGAACTCTGGCCGTTTGGTGAGAAACTCAGAGCTAACTTCGAAGAAACCAAGAAACTCATCCTACAGGTAAACTCAGAGCCCTCTTGATTTCTTGATTTCTTTCGTATTGATTTTACGATTGTCTGATTCGCTTTCGCTGTTTGCAGACCGCTGGACACAAAGATCTTCTTGAAGGAGATCCTTACTTGAAACAAAGACTGAGACTTCGTGATTCTTACATTACGACACTCAACGTATGTCAAGCTTACACATTGAAGAGAATCCGTGATCCGAGTTACCATGTGACACTGCGACCTCACATCTCTAAGGAGATTGCAGAATCAAGCAAACCAGCACAAGAACTCATCGAGCTTAACCCGACAAGTGAATACGCGCCTGGACTTGAAGATACACTCATCTTGACCATGAAGGGTATTGCTGCTGGTCTACAGAACACCGGTTGAGTTCAGTTCAAAGGAGATGATGAGTCTCCCTCTCTCTTTCCTTTTTTTAACTTTGCGGCTTTGAAAATAATAAGTTAAGACGGTTTGGATTCTTCGGTGTATTTACGTATCCACCGTCAAAAATGTTGATTTTCGTGTAAGAATCCTTCGAGATCATGAACGAACACATGCGCTCTGTTTTTTTTTTTCTTTTCGCAAGTGTAATAAAACAGAACAAGAGAATCTTTTCTTGTTTCTTTGTCTCTTACTATAACCAATGCTACTTCGGTTTGGTTTAGTTGTGACTAGTGCGGTTTTAGTTTTTGGTTTGGCCTTTTCCTGGTGACAGTTCTAGTTTCCCACACTAATCATTCGGTGTACACAACAGCTACGACACACACATGTCTCTCAGCATGGTATTATATATGTGGTCCCGGAAAAACGGCAGACATGTTTTTCGGAAAAGAGGCCGTTGAACAAGGGGAAATGGTGGATTAGAAAACGACAGGGAGTGTGAGTCTCCTATATTGACACGGCTTGCAACTTTTCGCTAACGTCCCAACGGCTCAAATTCAATTAAATTGTGAGAATTTATAGCGTACATGTACGGTGTACCGGTTTTTTCACCAACGTACCTTTATGCTTTTAAATAAGTACGTTTCTGATTTCACTCTCTCAGCGGTCAAAAAGTTCACACTAGTCGGTGAGTGTTCATCACGCGCCTCCTCCACTAATAAGCAATAAAAATAAAAAAGAGAATTAAGTATTTCATTATTGTTAGTACATAAATAAGCTTTTCTGTGATATATAGTTTCAAATAGCTAAAAGCTGAAGACGACCAAACATATATTATCCACAAAATATATTATTATTATTATGATTATTATTTTATAAGAAAATAGATAAATACGTGTCAAACAACCAGAAATTAAGGGCACCGACTTCGGACGGCGCAGAGTAGCACCGGCTAACGACCATCATAACCTTCCAAACCTTTTTTCTTATTTTATACTATTAGTACTATTAATCAATTATTATTAATTTTGGGCGTTATGTTATTATTATTTTCCTTTTAAAAAGTATTTATTATTTTTGAAAAGGAAACAAACTTATAATGCGAATAAATAATTTAGTTCATATATTTTTTTTTAATGCCTTAAAAGAGAGGGCAATTAACAAATATAAGAACAAAGCATTAACAAAAAACAGTTGTCGCTCGCTTTCATTACAAATCAAATCAGTCTGTAATTATTCCGAATCTGCTTTTTGTTTATGTCAACGACTAAAGTATTAAAATCCAATTTTCTGAAATCAATCACCTAACCCTTTTCTAAACACCTTTAAAGAGAAAGAAAAACAGTACCCTGTTGATGAAATTATGTACGATTTTGGGATGAATGCATGTATTCAAATTAAAACTTAATGGAAAATGAATAATAATATATAACCTTTTTATTGATGAAAATGTTGAGAAAAATAGAGGAGAATTAAAAATGACAAGATGGTTCACTTTCTTCTTGGTTTTTCACTAAGCCCTACAAGTAAAATAAATAATGAAAATGAAGAATCCAAATCTTCCTCTCTTTTGCCCCTTTGGTAAGCCTTCTCCTTCCTTCTTCACTCACATCCGAACTTCTCTTATGTACACACACACAGTAATCTCCAACAAGTAACCTAAACAAGTGAAGCTAAAAAAGAAGAAGAAGAAGGCCGCCAATGCAATCTCAATCTGTAGGGATATAAATGAATGAAGGGAAGAAGACTGAACATAACATACAGAGACAGAGATCACAGGGCAATGAAGAGGAGAATGAATGAACAAATCATAAAGACCTGAAACTCTCTACACTAATAGGTTCCCTGGTATTGGTAAATGATGCATCTTAAGACGTTAAGTGGGATTATTCAGATATTTCTTAAGGGTAATGAGGAGGAAGGTTGCAGAAGAGTGAAGATGAAGCTGTCCTGTTTTTTACTTTTTAACTGCTATAGTGTCTCACTGAGTACTCCAACACTTCTCTGCTTGGACACACAATCTCCTTCACTCGACTACCGTTCTTGTATATCTTCACTGTCGGTACAACCCTCACATTCTCTGCATTACCTATCGAAGAACATTTATCGATATCCACCTATATAACCCGAAAGACAGAATCTAGAGTCAATCTTTTCCCGCGGAGTTATGAAACGTTTTGAGTGAATACCACGAGAGAGGTTTTTTATGTAACTTTACCTTCATGAAGTGTATAGATGGGTAACGTGTACATAGCGAGTCCACAAATGGAGATATCTGCTTGCATTGATGATCAGAGGCTGTCGAGAAATGGATAACCGAAACTCCTGGTTTTGATTGAAGTATATATATATATATCACATAACAAATTTCATAAGTTAGATCAGTAGTCCAGTCAAGAAAAGTTATCAAAGTAAGAAGCAGAGAACTATCTTTTTACCTGGTAGATTCATGGCAGCTTTGAACTGTTCACGACTAAAAATTTCCTCAACTTCACCACCGAATTCCATATTTAAAACTTCTTCTCCACGGGATTTCTTCAATGCCACTTGAGCATGAAATAAAGATTCAGCAACTTCCTTGTCATGAGGTAGTTCTCTTATCAAGGCCTCGTAATCACTCACTGCAGCTCCCCATCTTTCCATCTACAGTTAGAAAGCTCGATGATCAGTGTAGAACAAATTACAAGCCTAACAAAGTCAAAAAGAAGTTTTATATGTACCTTGCTATTTGAAGCAGCCCTTCGAAGAAGAGGCTTTGTATATCTTGGTTGATAACGAAGCGCTTGGTTACAATCTTCAATTGAGCGTGCCCACATACCAAGTTTAAACCAACAAGCTGCCCGGTTACAATATAAAACAGCGTTGCATGGATCAAGCCTAAGGCCTTCTGCATAAGCTGAGCTAGCTTCCGTGTATCTCTCTGATTTATAGAGATCGTTACCGCGAGCACGAGCCCTAGCAACCAAGGTAACAGTATTGTGTAACATAGCAACTTCGTTGCATCGTGGATCGATTTGGCTAGCTTTCTCAGCAGCTATAACTGCATTTTCAAACCTGCAAAAATTCATCATCTGCTCTTAACCCCTTTTTTTTCCTTAACGGCATTCAACAGTTTTTTTAAACAATAGCATATGAATATGTTACTCTAGTCTCACCTTCCTAAAGACATTTCGATTTGAGCTTTGACAAAATATGTATACGCTTCACAAGCCATACCAGAAAACTGAGTCTGCGAGCAAGATACGGGGAACGGCTCTACTCTAGGAGCTTCTAACAGCTTTGATTGAGCATCATCAAGCCGGTGAAGTTTCAAGAATGCTTCTACTTTACACATAAATAGCTGTAGATATAAGACACAAACGATATTAAGTTATGATTTCTTCCCAAGGCAACATATATTCCACAATATGAATTCTCTTACTTGAGGAGACAAATCGGCTCCAGAGACAATGGCAGCATCTACTTCCGTCAAAACTTTTTTCCAGTCACTAAGTCTTCGCGCATCTACGCATTTGGCCATATGTTTCTCCACTGCTTCAAGCTTCTGCAACTCCATGGGATCTGATGGTCTCCCTTGAATACAAAGATGCTTCCTTGCACTATTAACCTGACCTAATCTGCAATGCAACCAAGTAATTAAGACACAGTGAATGCAAACCACAGATAAAGATTCTGTATTTTGATGATACAGTGAATAACAGAACCACTAGCTGAGCAATGAGAAACGAGAAGCAATATACCTAATAAGCAATAAGGCCAAACGGTGATGAGCTCTAGCATAGTTAGGATCCGATCTAACAGCATCTTCACATTCCTTAACAGCTTCACCAATTCGAGACAAACCAGTCAACGCCGCAGCTCGGTTACTCCGGTAAGCTGCGCTTGTCGGTGACAAAGCTATCGCTCTATCATACAACTTCAAAGCCTCATTAAACAAACCTTTCCTATACATTTCATTCCCTACTCTCTTCACTTCCTCTGCATCCGAACCTAAAATTGCTTTCTTCCATAAACTCTCCGCTGCAACAGGACTACTTCTGTTAGAGCTGCCGACAATGACCGGCGAAGTCGTAGGAGATCCTCCTCCTCCGGCAATAGGTTTCGCCGGAGATACAATGCTTCCTCCACCTCGCATTATGCTCCCATGTCCGTAAGTTCCAGTACCAGATCCAAGAACATCGCTTCTCGAACGGCTTTGAGTCATTCCAGTGATTTGGATCTTCCCGGAAGGACAAATGTTTTCGGTAGGAAGTACATTCGCCGCCGGAGACGTGGTGGCCGGAGAAGTAGCAGAGGAGATGAGTGGTTGTTGTGAATGGGAAGAAGAAGAAGTAGCAGAGTCCGATCTAGATTGAGTCGGTCTTAGATTATTCCCACCACTAGACGAACCAGATTGACTACGAGCCGAATTAGATCTCCCGATAACACCCGGACCATTCCGAACCCGACCCGTAACAGATCCGGAGGAGCTAGAACTGCTACTACTAGTTGTGGTAGTGGTGGTGTTGTTGAGTCCACGTGGCTGAGAACGAAGCGGAGAAACCGGTGAACCGAGATCTAATTCACGGAAGTCAGGTTTGTTGATATCGGAGGTGAGTGATGAATCACGGAGATGATCGGCGAGTTTGTCAGATTCAGGAATGGGTTTAACTGACTTTGGCATTTTTAGTTTTTTTTTTTCCGAAAGGATTGGACTTTTGTGAGAATTGAAGAAAACCCTAATCGAGTTTTAGGGTTGGACTCCGGTGAGCAATGGTCGTCGTTAATGGAGAAGAAGAAGACGGTGGTGGTGAAGAAGAGTGGAGAATGGAGGATTAGATACTCTGTGAAAAGGCATCGAAGAGGAGAGAGAGAGAGAGAGAAGGAGGGGGGATCTCGTGAATAAAAAAAAAGGGTGAAGCAAAGAATGAATGTGAGTGCGTTTTAGAGAGAGAAAGCTGCTCTGAGAAGAGAGAAGAGAGAAGGAGAGAGAGAGAGAAGGTTCACAGAAGAAGAGGAGTGAAGATGGAGAAGCAGAGAGAGAGCGAATATTAAACCCAATTTAATATTATTAATTCACAAAAAAAAGATATATTGTATTTTAAAAAGTTGCTTAACTAATTAATTTTTGTTTGACAAAGGAAAAATAAAGTTAATGATAATAACAATGAACAAAAATGGGAGGCAGAGGCATTAATGTAATAAATTAATAACAAAGTGAGAAAAAAATATAGAAAAAGACAGATTGAAACAAAGTTCTAAATGAATAAACCAGAAATTGAAGATAATTAATAAGGTTTTTAGTAAACATTACTATATTTCCTATATTTTAAATTATATTTTTTCATTGGTGAGTAGTATTTTTTTTTTCTTTCTTAAGTGAACATTATTTTCTGCTAAAGTTTGAGATTAAAGGATTACAGTTTTTGGACATTTTTTCCCAAAAATAAAAATGAAAATAAAAAAATTGAAAATAGTAATATAATAAATGTTGTGCAAAAAATAACAGGTCTTGTTCAACTGCTGCTTCACGAGACATGTTTTCATTCTTGCTTTTATTTTATTTTATTTTTCCATTTTTTCGCTTTATGGTTGAATATCAAACTAACAAAGAAAATTAAGAAAAATAATAATAATTGTTATATATTGTAAATAATAATTATACTTAAATAAATAAGTCTGCTTACTTCGGCTTTCGGTACTGTTCGATTTTTCTTTGTACTTTGGAGCTTACAAACATCGGAAGAGCCCAACTCGCGATTTATGAGAAGTGATGTCTACGCTCCTATAACATCTATACAAATTGATATGTTGTGTCAAACCAAAAATACATTTAAAGAGCAATAAAAAACAAGATGATAATACAAATATTTTTGTATCAATTTTTGTGTTTTATCATACACATTTTCTTAAAAACATTTCTTTTTTATTTATAGTTAAGCGAAATAAATGCATTTAATTAATAATATACTTTTGTTCAATGAACTCATTTTCTTTATTAATCAAATGAACCAATTCATCTAACTAGTACGTAAAATGAGTGACCCGATTTGTTTTAAGTTTATAGCTACTGGTAAATAACAAACTACAAGTACAAATAATCAAACTTTCTTTAAATACGCAACGAAATTAGTTCTTACATTAATTACTAATACGAGATACATAGAATAAATTCATTAACGTTTCAAAATCAATATACATCCTCCTACTCGACAACAAAAGTAAGAGGAGGGGATTATTGGTTCTATAATTTTAATGGATTTAGAAATCCAAATAAAAATCCTATGTATTTGAAAATGTAAAATAAAAGAAATCCAAATAAATGGATTTGAAAGTGTAAAATAAAAGAATTTAAATCCAATGAAAGTTGTTATTGGAGAGGTGATTTCTAAATCCAAATGGAATTGTAAATTCTAAAAATCAAAATACATGGATTTTGAAATAACATGTTTTATCCTTGGATTTGAACCCTTCTATTTTACACTTTCAAATCCATTCAAATTCATTTAAAACATAGTGTGGATTTTGAAATCCAAAAACAAATCATTAAATGAATAACATGGGATTTTAACAAGTATTTGTAAATCATAAAACCAATAACACATAATTTTAATAAGTATTTTAAAATCAATGATTGAATAACACATGATTTTTGTTTGGATTTCCAAATCCATTAAAATCATAGAACCAATAACATGTTATTTCAAAATCCATGTATTTTGATTTTTAGAATTTACAATTGCATATGAATTTAGAAATCACATTTTTAATAATCGCCTCTAAGTCACTGAAAATTATATTATTAAATTGATGTAAAAGGTAAAATAATGGTTTTAAAAAAAAATGTGTAGAGAAGTTTTTTTTTTTTTTTTTGGTTCAAAATGTACAGAGAAGCTATACGATAGATTTGGGTATGATAGGGAAATCAATAATCACATCAAAAATGTAATAAGTGACCTCGTAGCTTGCACTTATCTCTATTGGCTTCTTTCGCACTATATTTCTTTCTTCTTCTGGTTTCCTCGTTTCTTTTTATATTCCATCTTTTCCGTATCCCCAAATTCACGCTTACATAGTCACATATGTGTAAAGATATTTCAAATTAAAACAAATTACATCTAAGTGAACATGCAATTTGGTAAAAACATAAAATTGTCTAAACGGAAAAAAATAATTATCAAATTTTCCAACATGCTTAATGATAAAGAATCGAAACTCTTTATTATGAAATAATAATATCAGAAAATAATAGTACTTGGCGACAAAGATTATGCTTCTCTTTTGGCCATGCATTTGCAATTCATTTATCTCTTTAAAGAGCCTTTGTAAAAAATTCAATAGCTAGAAACAGGTTTCGATATTGTATGAGATTCCATTCTTAAAATCCGGCCATACTATCAATTTAAAGATCCGGTTATAAAAGTAGATGTGTGTGTGTGTGTAAAATTGTCATTTAACAAAAGCAAAACGTTTGAGTCGGTTATACGTATGCTAGCTAAAGTGTAGATTGATTGATAGATAATGGAGCGGTTATATATAACTCGGGAGAGTGGTAGTGGGTTTGGTATACCGACACTTGCATTACACAATATTGTGTATTCTTTTTTCTTTTTTTGCTTTTTTTGGTATCCATATAACGTTGTTTTATCAAGCATCGAATATTTTGTAACCTAGATAATAATTATGATTGTGTTTTCACGTAACATTGTTTCATCAAGCATAGAATATACCGAAATCTTGCGTTATACTTCACATGCTTCGAACCACATGTTTTGTGATATGCGTATATATTGTTTTTTGTAGATATGCCATTATATATGCATAGTGGTTTCTTTTTAAGCAAGTTACGTAGTTAAAGAAGAAACGTTTAAAAATGTAATAGTAAGTGCTCCATGTAATAGCTAATACTTAATTCAAAAGCCTTACTATTTTTTTATATTCTTCGATCTAGTCGACACTCGGGACAATCCGAGTCAGATACATTCTCAACGGTGTGATAAACATAAATGCTGATGTCATGTTTTGAAATTTATGTATTGGCGTGTAAAACTAAAATTTCTTCATTGTAGTTATGCATATTCAATTCGTAGTTAGGCTGTTGTGTGCATGTCTTAAACTTAATTACCCCTTAATTTGTCGTGAAATGTTACTTTATATTGATGTGGATTAATTATGAGTATAACGACTTTAAAGGGATGAGAAAAAGGCATATATTCATATGCTTTACAGAGTAAGTGTTCTATGAATCTAGAATCCAACTTCGAAAAAATTCCTATAAATGCAAGTGTTCTACAAATCTTGAATTGCCTATTGTCTATAGCTTTTATGGTAATGAATTGTGACAAAAAGAAAATTGCGGTATGATACATGTGGATGGCTATGTAGGTGGTTCAAGTGCAATGTAGTTCAATATATTCTTTTGTTCATGTTTTATAAACCGTATATGAATCGTACATCAACCTTCAAAATAGGTCGGCCGGTCAATTGAATCGACAGATAAGTAAGTTTATAAAATGAAGAGCATTTAAAAAAAAAAAAAAAAAAGCCAAATAGTAACAACTTATTCCACATGTACCGTCTTTGGTATGATTATTTATTTTATCAATCACATTTTATTTTATTTTGTCCAAAAAGTCAGTCACATTTTATCATGTTGATTATATACTGCTAGTTTCGCCAATTTCACACTAATAATAATAAGAAATTACCCACTAATTTTTGTGTTTGATCATTTTTGTTTTATGTTACCTCAAATAGAAAATTCGAATTTGATGATATAACACTAGAGAAATAAACGGAGTAACTGTTGTTATAAGGGCCAATGAAATAAAACGATATAATAGTAAAATTAATGGTAAAAGAAAAAATGTAGATTTGGTCAAAGATGACGCTTGTCCTTCAAAAGGTGACGTCAGTGATTCAGAGAGTAACCATCATCACTGGTGTCTCTGTTTAGATGTGATTACGCTGCACACTCTGGCATGGGCATGGCCTAGTCCCAGAATCCAATTGAAGCATGATACGTACGTGATTTATCGGATTTATACACGATGCAGATGAATCATTTATTTGATTACATTTCTTTTGCCAGGACAAAAAAAAACCCCACTGCCATCATAATTGCATCATATATAGTTTATAGGCCGATTGTTTTTGCAGTAACTTTATTATTTAGCTATTTAAGTATTTTTAATTATAGTTTGATAAAATTGAAAATTTCGAAAACCAAAAAAGTAAATCGAAACAGAACAGCTCAACAAATTACTAGTGTAATAATAGAAATCGAAAACTAAATCAGACTGATTTACACATCACACAAAAAGTGGATGAGAAAAGAAAATGTTAAAGACGAAAATGGAAAATGCAAGTTCCAAAGGAGTGAAACTGAGACATCTCTCGTCCAAAAGAGGTATCACAGTCTAGAGATAAGCAGAAACTAAGAAATTCAGAAAACCCAAAATGGTTTCAGTCACTCACTCTTATTAGAATGTTTCTATCTTTCTTTTCCCCTCAAATCTTGCTTGATATGTAGTACGGACATTTGTTTTTTAGTCTTATATATAATTAAATTTATATATATACATTTTTCAAGATACTATAAATTATATGGAAAAGGATTTTTTTTTTTCAAAATTGGAAAAGTGAAATGGTTCAGAATTGAAGATTTAGAAGACTAAATGAATAATGATAATGAATGCTTCTCTAGATTCAGCACATGATAGTACACAGAGGTCGAGCCACCCCCACGTGGAACATAATGACACAATCCTTTCATTTTCATTTTATTTTCATCTAGTTTTTAACTCGTCACCTTACAAAGAAATGTATATAATTGTTTTCTTAATGTAAATTTTAATAGTGTACTTGGATTCCAAAATCTCACGTAAATACAGTATGCAAGTTCAAAACATTTTGTCTTTTTTATTTTATTTTTTTCCTGCTCGTTATCGCCTTCAAAGAATCCCCATAATTGGGCCTAAGAAGCCATTTTGACTTCCATTTCCTAATCTAACCCAAATCCAGCTCTCTTATTCATGACATTGATTAACGAAATCGAATTACACACATTGGTAACACTGGTTAATTATAATTTTGATCCACAAAGTGGTGGATTGATTGTGATAATATTTTTTTTTTGCATCTTTTGATAGTTTTGTCCACTATGATTTGATATTTTGTGAATGTTATAAAATAGTTAACTTTCATTTATTTTCCTTTTATTTCCCTTCAAGTTATCTATGATCATTTTTGATACATGGATTTTTTTTCTTACTCTTCTTACTCTAATATTAGGGTGATAGATTTAATAGTATATCCTTTTTTTTATCAAAGATTTAATAGTATATCCAAAGTTAAACTATTCAACATGATAGACTAACTCTCGTAGGAAACAATATGATAAACTCACTTTTTTTAATCTAAATAAATAATACATCATCAAATACTTAAATAAAATCTATAATCACATACTTAAATTGTGTCCATTACATAAACCCTAAATCAAATCCTTAATCAATCACTTAAAATGTGGGGCATTGTGCCCATTACATAAATGAGTTATATTAGGTTCCCTAACAGAACGGTGATTAGAGAGTAAGAAACCATCAAACATAATTTACGGACTAACACGCCAGCTAATGGTTTCAATGAAGTCTCTTACATCTTTGATGAGGTTCACAACTGGAGAGGCATCCATTGCGTGCAAGTGGATTGCAGCAATGACTGTTTCAAGTTCAGGAAGGTATGTCGCAGCAAGAGGAGGTAAATCAATGTGCGCATCATGATACATTTGCAGCACTTGAAGTAGACTCGGATATCCTCGCAACAAACAACGCATCCATCAGCTCAATAAGCCAACAACTTGTCCACCATAAATTGTAGCTATTCCTTTCATCTTATCTTCAATGTCTTCGATTTTCGTTGTAAACTTCTTGTTATGTTTTGTTCTGTTGGGTTTGTACCCTTGATTCATGGTGAAATCATAAACTCACTTTGTTGGAATACCACCTTTCAAATGCATTTAATGCTCATCTTAGGACTTGTAAAATATTTGTTTTGGAACTTAAGTTTTCTCTCCTTAGATTTATTTCCATTTTCAGTTGATTTTTTTTTCTCTTTTACGTAGAATCTTCTACGAGCTTTCATCATCCGCTTTTCCCTCTTCCACACTGATTATAAGAAGAGTATTGAATCCAATCACGTTAACATCACCAACATTCTTAAATTTATCAAATCAAATATAGTATATTTCATCATAATGTGATATGAAAACCAAATTGATATGTTCATAAGCACTAAATATAGACAATATTTGAAATGAAGCACCATATTTAATATATTTTACCATTTATTCACATCACTATGTACATGTGCACAATGATGTATTCTCAGTTTGTAAGCATGTGAATCTCAAATTAATTTTTGTTGTACTCCAAATAAATGACATTGAAAAACAATCGGAACCGAATCGAACCAATCCAATATTTAGAGGTAATGAACCCGAGTTGATATTTAGAAAAATTTGAATGGATCGTAGATTTCTTTATCCGAAGAGCCGGAACCGTTAAGAATCAGTGACTAGGAGAGTATACCAAATAAAGATTATGTAATTTGAACTTAATTGGATATTCATATGACCCAAAAATATCAAAATACAAATATATATATATATATATATATATATATATATTTATATTTGGAATAACCTAAATATCCAAAATCTTATTATATAAAGTTTGAAGTCAAAATTACTCATTAATAAGATCTTGACATGTGTCAAAAAAAATTCTTTTTTTATAAATATAATAAGACAGCTAATTATATTTACAAAATTTTATATGAATATATTTAAAAAAAATATTTTTCTAAATCAAAAAGAAAAACTATTACTCAATAATAAGATCTTGACACATGTCAAATATATTGATTAGATGTTGACACGTGCCAAAAATTTTCTTTTTTTATAAATATTATATTATATTTACAGAATTTTATATGTTTATATTTTTTAAAAAAATATTTTTCTAAATCAAAAAGGAAAACTAACAAAATCAATATATTTTCCAATATATGCTAATTATATTATATGTGTGTTCTCAATACAATTTGACATGTGTAAGCAAAAACTTAATTTATTAAGCATGTATATTAATCAATAAATAATAAATAACAAAGTTAAAAAGAATAACATCAGTGAAGTGACCTTAGCGTAGTGGCCAAAGATAAGTCTTTAATGCACAAGGCATCATCACACCAAGGATCGAGTCCCGCTCTTTGCATTAGGATTAGACTAATGGGCCAGCCTGTTGTGGCCCAATGGTTGGGGAAAAAAAGAATAATATCAGTTATTTAACATAATTTTAGTTGGATATAAATTGTATTTATCGTTATAGTATAAATACAACGATAGAAAAAAATAGAAAAAATGAGTTTGTAGGAATATATTTTTGTTAATTGATGAAAATTGACAAAAGTATTACTTATGAAATTATGAGATATAGAATAATAATATTTAAGATATTTTTGGATTTCCAAAAATTTTGTGGATGTTAACTGCTTTCTTTTACTGATTATTTTTATTGTTAAATTTAAAATACTAACCAATATACATATTATCTCATATGATGCTCATATTATTTTTATTATTAAAATTATAACTCTAATGCATGAAGAAGTGAATTATGGTTTTACGATGATATAGATAGTTAAATGTGATTACTAAAATGAATGTCTAATGATGAAATTTATTTTAGAATATAAAATTTTCAAATATTAATATGTATCAATTTGAGAAAATCATTTAAGAATATTAGTAATTTTTAAATGTTTGATTTTATAATTTCAACATATGTATTTTTGTAATGCATATGTCAAAACGTAAGATAATTCAAAATAAATTATAATTTATAGGAATGAATCTTCAGTTATTTGATGAGAATGTCTCTATATCTTTGTATATGTTTTTATTTTATGAATATCACTCATTTAAAATTGATTAAGACATGAATTAAAAATTAGTACTTATGAGATAACAACATAACAAATATATCTTAGTGAATTATGATTTTACAATGATATAGATAGTTAAATGTGATTACTAAAGTGAATGTCTAACGATGAAATTTATTTTAGAATAGAAAATTTTCATATATTAATATGTATCATTTTGAAAAAAAATCATTTAAGAATATTAGTAATTTTTAAATGTCTGATTTTATAATTTCAACACATGTATTTTTGTAATGCATATGTCAAAACGTAAGATAATTTGAAATAAATTATATTTTATAGGAATGAATCTTCAGTTATTTGATGAGAATGTCTCTATATCTTTGTATATGTTTTTATTTTATGAATTCCACTCATTTAAAATTGATTAAGACATGAATTAAAAATTAGTACTTATGAGATAATAACATAACAAATATATCTTAAATAATGTTGATACAGTTTTTGCGAATTATATTTTGTTAATTTTTATTTGTATTTTCAATTCTTACTAAGATATAGATTCGATATGATGTATTAATTGTATTTGATATAAAATATAAAGTTCTATGCATTAAGATGAAATGCGTAATTAAACGTAAAATATTGTTTATTACGATGGTATAGATATTTAAATGGTACTCCCTGTCTTATAAGAATTTTTGGTAAAAGCATAAAGATCAATAAACGATAAATATTCTGTCATTTATAAAACATCAACCAATAGGAAAATACATAGTTCAAATAGTAATACATTGTTATATTAATAAATATTATAAATAGAAATTTGAGAAAATATTATAAAATAGAGCAAAAAAACTTTAAAACTCTTATATAATGGAACTAAGAGAGTATGAAAATGAAATATGGGAGGTTCATATTCAATATTAAAATGTTACAAGATAAAATCTAAAAACATGTAAATTACTACTTAATTATTCTTAATATTTTTTTATTAATTTTTACCCGCGTAATAACGTGAGCCTTATCTAGTCACAATTATAAATCTCAATATATTAGATATTTTGAATAACCAATACATATTAGATATTAGATATTAGAGTATAAGATCTTTTTAAGTACATATAAACAAGTAAATAACCAATGTTTGAGGTTTTCCAGAAATTATGTGTATTTTCGGCAACTATCCCCAATATTTAAGTAACCAACAATATACTCTCAACTTCCAAAAGGTTTGATAACTCCCGACAAGCTGATGATGGATGGGAGTTTGGGAATTCTCCAAGGAGTGGACGAATTTGGGTCCAACGAATACATCATTTACCAGCTCTAATTAGTTGGTAATGAACCTTTGGAATTGTGTGGTTTATGATTTGTGAAGTTCTATGTTGGAACTTCTTGCCTTGTATAATGGCTCTTCTAACAAAACAGTTTATGTTTTAATTAATTAATTAATTAGTATCTTCTTTTTGCTTTTGGAGCAAAGTTATTTTTAAATTTTAATCCATGTGCTTATCTTTTGAGTTTGTTTGCTCGCTGGCCTGTCTTTTGTTGTTGAGCTCCTCGTTTGAGTGAAACTCTTAAACTTGAATCTATGTGAAACACAGGTTCGCCAGAAGAAATTAAGCTGCAAGTGAGAGAGCTTCGACCACTGAGAAGATGTTTATAAGGACATTTCAAGGTGATAAGACAAATAATATCATTCATCATCTGATGGCAAAGTCGGGCTTTTCGAGCAGCTTTCTTGCTTGTGAAGTTCCAACAACCTTTTCTCTGGGTTACACAGACCTGCACCAGTTACAGATTCACTCTTCAAAACTTATGATCAAATGGTTGTCTTAGTTTGTTATGATGTTAAATTGAAAGACAGAACAGAATCACGTATAGTGTTTAATCATACTACTACTATTGAAAGTTATAGAAATAAAAAACACAGAACCTGAGCATTTAGGGATGTCCCAAACAGCAACAGAGGAAGGCGAGCATTCTGGTTCGCAAAGGACGTGATGGTTCTCGTGGTTGACATTCATTGCCAGCATCCACGCACCTATTGTTACGTCCTCGTTGTTAAACATCCTGAAACTGCATTTGCACACAAAATTTTATTTCTTTACTAAGGAAAACGAACCGCTATCTTTTGCCAAGTTATACAACAGAACATGCCTGTTGTTCTTGAGGGCAACCAAACTTGCTACCACATCGGCAGAGAGAGCATAGATCGGACCATAAGCATGAAGAAAGTACTCTTTTCCCAGAAGATGAGACAATGGTTCATACCTGCAAAGTTTCAATTTTAATCCCACCAGTTTTCAAGCATACATTAGTTCTCAGTTTTGTACTTGCCTTCTTTATGTTAAGATCTGCGTTTGAACTCATCCTTACCATTTAAGCTTAGGATCTGTGAAAACCGGACCCTTTTTCAAGCATCCCAGGTACGTCTGAGAGTGACTCCGCTCTTTAGCCAATAGCAGAGAGAGTCTATCTGGCCTCAAGTATATATCATCGTCAGCTTTGACATAGAACTCAGAATCATAAAGCGCGTATGCAGCTTTGAAGAACGCCAAACTATAACAACAAAGAATGAATAAAAACAACCACGGATTAGAGTCTTTTGAATCATATTGTGTTAAGATATGATCTGTGAGAAAACGAAATCACTCTTACTAACGTTTTGTAAGGGAGCTTACTGTACTCCTCTTCGATATCTAGCAGTACAAAGTCATCATACTCTGCGATTTCCCTTCTAAGCTCAGCCATTTTCTCCTCGTTCTTCGTTTTCCCTATCATAAACCTGATGGCTAATCCCGTAGATTCTTCCAAGCTACATATAACAACAGTCTTACTCAGTGAAAAAAAAAAAAAGGCAAACACACAAGCAGATCCATCTAAAATCGTGAAAGCATCCAAGATTCAATATATACTACAGCAAAACAAGAACACTTAAGTTCATCAAACTCTAATTTCTTAAATCTGGTGAGACATTAAAGAATCAAAGTTCACTAATCAGCACCTGATCTTGATCAATGCATTAAGTAAGATCCTCATAAATCTCTTAAATCTCTCAGATTTGCTAATCCAAATCTAGATCAAACCAATTCTAAGTGATGCAATGATTCCACAAACGTCCTGAAGCTATCAATTCAATAGATACTCACAAGAACAATGATGGGAAGAGAATGAATAAATTGAATCAGTACCGTCGAAGTCCTTCGGGATCTGACGGCATCCAAGTCTTCCTAAGTGATCGTCTCCGGCCAGCAGATCCGAATCCGGTTTGAATACCAACGAATCCCATAACCTTATGCCTCTTCCCTTCGCCACCACCACCAACGTCGCCATTATTACTGTTTCCGGTGACGTCCCAAACGACTCGCACAGTCTTCGGAGGAGTGTTCGTCAAGCAATTACGCCCGGTTAATCGGAGGCCGGGTAAAAGAATCACCGCGAGTCCAAACGTGAAACCGGCGATTCCGATAGCTAGGGAAGTTAATACGACGAGAGCCGTTGATCGGCGCGTGGCGAGTGATGAACGCGCGTGGAATAACTTACGAGGAGAATGCATTGTGTGGTGTCAAGCAAGCTCGACCTCTTTGTTAATGGCGTCACGGGTTTGTTTTTTTTTTTGTTTCCCTCCGATCCAATATTTCGGATTCGGTCACATATTTATACTAAGTTTCGTTAATTATGATGTTTTTGTTAAGAGGATTGAGAATTTAGAGCATCTTCTATTTTAGAGTGGGAATAGAAATGGGAATAGGAATGGTTGGAGCAAAATTTATTTCTATTATACTATTATAGAGGAGAATATAGGGAAAATCCATTGAAAATGGTCTTACAGATTAGTTCTTAATTAATACTAATTCTTTTGATTTTTTAGTTGTAAAAATTGTTGAAGTTTTTAGTTGTTTTAATGTTAGGGAAAAAGCATTTATAGCATTAACGCCAATTAGGCTAACGTTTATTTGACTAAATATATCGACAATTAAATGAATTAATCACATCAATGCTGCTTTTTAGATTCAAACATAGATCAGCTAACCCAACAAATTTAATATTTTAAGTAAAATAAAAAAATATTTAGATACAAAATACAGTATATCTTGGGTGAACAAAAAAAATAAAATACTCTTTCCGTTTCAAAATATAGGATATTTTAACTAAAACATGCAGATTAAGAAGTCTTTACTTTTAACAAGTTGAATCAATCAGAAACAATACTGCATAATATGAAATACTAAACTAATTTAAAATTTGCATAAAAACTTGAAAACATCATATACTTCTTCCGTTTCATAATATATAATGTTTTAGAGATATTTTTTGTTTCATAATATATGATGTTTTTAAGTTTCTATGTATCTTTTTGATTAAATTAATATTATCTATTATGCAGTATTGTTTCTGATTGGTTGAACTTTTAAAAAGTAAATACTTCTTAATCTGCATGCTTTTGTTAAAGCATCATATATTTTGAAAAGGAGACAATATTATGAAACAAAAAAAATCTCTAAAAACATTTTATATTTTGAAACAACAGCAGTACAACACATATCCTTTGGAATATTCATGAAAATCCGACGTACATATGTCTTTTTCATAATAGTTTTAAATCTTTAAAATTAATCATAAGAAGTTGCTTCAATGCTAAGGTTTAAGACACGAAGCCACCTAACTCTAAGATTTTGTATCTTCATCTCCATTTTTAAGACCGTAGCTTATGTCTTATGATTTATTTTCTCATACATCTAATTTTTTTTATAAAAAATGTAGTATTATGGAATAATTATGTAGATATCAAACGGCAACAAGTGCATGAACAAAACCGTTAACCGGGACGTTGTTCTCGTCTTAATCAACTATGTGCCGTTTTTATCTATGACGTGTAAAGATTAGTGGCTCATTGTCACTTTCAAACCAATCCGATTAAGACACGTCATAATAAAGCTCGTTTCATCAGTGAGCTTCTCTTTCATCAAAGTTTAACGAAAAAAAAAAAAAAAACGTCAATGGCGTCGTCGTTGTTGTGTCATCATCGCTATTTTAATCCAATCACTGTCACTCCCTTTACTAGCACTAATAAACTCCGTCACTCCTCTTCTTCTGAATCTTCCAGACGAACCTCTCTTCGTATAAATCGACGATCCTTCTCTATCTCTGCAACTATGGCTTCATCTACTACTAAGAAGGTAATCGTTATCATCGATTTCGTTCTACTATGAACCCTATAATTTCTCTCGATGAATCCGATGTGTCTTAATTAGGTTTTGATTCCCGTTGCGCATGGTACGGAGCCGTTTGAAGCGGTGGTGATGATCGATGTCCTGCGGCGAGGCGGGGCGGATGTAACGGTGGCGTCCGTGGAGAATCAGGTCGGGGTTGACGCATGCCATGGCATCAAGATGGTCGCCGATACTCTTCTCTCTGAGATTACTGACTCCGTTTTCGACCTTATTATGCTCCCGGTACGTCTATGAGATCGCTCCAGATTTAGTATATAATTGCAGAATTGAAGCTAATCGCTAGTTTTTATACTCTGTTGGAGATCATTGCTATGCAATTAGATGTATTTGATTGCTTATGTTCTTTATGATTGGTTAAGGGAGGACTTCCCGGTGGTGAGACTCTTAAGAACTGTAAACCTTTAGAGAATATGGTGAAGAAACAAGATACTGATGGACGACTTAACGCTGCTATCTGTTGTGCGCCTGCATTGGCACTTGGTACTTGGGGTCTATTAGAGGGTAAAAAGGTATGTATGTAGTGATCATCGTTTAAGAAGTTTTCTTTCTTTTGAGTTTGTATTTAGTTTTGTAAATCACGTATGTGTTCCTTGCAGGCAACATGTTATCCGGTTTTTATGGAGAAACTAGCAACTTGTGCAACAGCTGTTGAGTCAAGAGTTGAAATTGATGGGAAGATAGTGACCAGTAGAGGCCCTGGAACCACCATGGAGTTCTCTGTCACGCTTGTGGAGCAACTTCTTGGGAAAGAGAAAGCTGTTGAAGTCTCAGGCCCCTTGGTATGTCTTGTCCCTGACTGTTCTATCAACCTCAATTTGATCCCGCAAATTATTGACCGTATGGACCAATTTCTGTTCAAGATGGCTCTTAGCACAAAAAGATAGATGAAGTAGCTGATTCGAGGAGAGCGCTTATCTAATAATAGCATAGTGTTTACTACATGGTAACCTCTTAGTCTCTCTTCTTTCCCTTTGCATATCAGGTGATGCGTCCCAACCCTGGTGATGAGTATACTATTACTGAGCTTAACCAAGTCAACTGGTCATTTGACGGTACCCCACAGGTAACTTTCAACTGTCCGCTTGGGTTTATACCCTTAACATTTGCAGATGATTTCTATCTGATGGTTAATTAAATTTGTAATGTGAGAGATAATCTGGCTGCAGAAGCTGCAATCAGGTGGTTATATGATGAATATCAAAATAAAAAATAGTTGACTGGCAAAATTATCCACACTGGCTTTGATGAGCTCAGGTATCTGTCTGTCTTAATTAATGGTTTTCCTTTTCAGATTCTTGTACCCATTGCAAATGGCTCGGAAGAAATGGAAGCTGTTGCTATCATTGATGTCCTGAGGCGGGCAAAAGCAAATGTCGTCGTTGCTGCACTTGGTAACAGTTTGGAAGTGGTCGCATCTCGTAAAGTCGAGTTAGTGGCAGACGTACTTCTCGATGAGGCTGAAAGGAATTCCTACGATCTGATTGTGTTACCTGTGAGTGCTAACTTCTTCAACTGACAAAAGTTTATGATTTCAAAATTCATTGACAGCCAGCATGATGAGCTTCTCTTTCAATTCACAGGGTGGTCTCGGTGGTGCTGAAGCATTTGCAAGTTCGGAGAAGCTAGTGAGTATGTTAAAGAAGCAGGCGGAATCAAACAAACCATATGGAGCAATTTGTGCTTCTCCTGCTCTCGTGTTTGAGCCACATGGTTTACTCAAGGTACAAACAAAGCGAGAGAGAATTCACGATAGCTTACACATTATAGAGACTCAGATGCGTAGGATCATGTCTATATTTCTGATGCCATGGAATTATCTGTAATCAATATTCACAATTTTATGTTTGTACAGGGTAAGAAGGCAACGGCGTTCCCAGCAATGTGCAGCAAACTGTCGGACCAGAGTCACATCGAGCATAGAGTCTTGGTTGACGGCAATCTCATAACAAGCAGGGGTCCAGGAACCTCATTGGAGTTTGCACTTGCAATTGTAGAAAAGTTTTACGGGCGCGAGAAAGGACTTCAGCTCGCAAAGGCAACACTTGTGTAAACTCATGAGTATCTTAGGTAAGAGTGACTTTAATAAGAAAGAAAGAAGTCTTTAGTATCAAACTATTAATGAATGAACCTATGTTGTGGTGAGCTTTGTACTGAGTCTGATGCTTAATAATGTCTTATATATAAACGAGGTTACTCAGTATTCATCAGAATGTTTTTTTTCTTTACATTGCGAATTTTAGAATATAAGGTGCGGACCAAAAAGAAAGAATATGAGAAAAGTAAAATTTCTTTTAAAATTACAAAACAAATTAAATTATATCTGCAGATCATTGTTATTAACCTAGCTTCTTGTTCTGTAACATCTGTACCATAAGATGAAGAATCCAAGGACTCTGTACCCGATGATGAAACTTGCCATGACACCAAGATTGCTCCATTTCTGAGACTCCTTGAGGTCTTGTTGTATTAAGAACACGTCTCCTCGATACTCGTTGATCATCAGGCATTCAAATGGATACTTGAAGAGGCTGAGATAATGCATGAACCCCCAGTAAACCGGGATCCTCTCCTTCGCGATGAAATACCCAGAAAAGAGGAAGAAAGATCCCATGAGACCTGAGATTACTGATGTCCCCATTATGAAGTTTGGGACAAGAGCACTGAAACATGCAACAAAAGAGTTTGACATCAGAAGAACAATCCATATCACCAATGAGAAGTAGAAGAACCCGTCTAGCTCTCTTCTGAGACCAACCAGCCAATAAACCGGAGTAGCAAAGAGCATGCTTATGATCAACAGGAAGGGAATGAAGATGAGGGTATCTGCTAAAACATAAGACAAAACTCTGTAAGCTCTTCTCGATGTCTCTCTCATTAGGATTCTCCGGTCTTGCAAGAAAATTGGAAGTCCCTCTGTTGTAGAAGATAGCAAGAAAGTGAGGGTAAATGCGAAGAACCCGGTTCGCAAGACTTTCGCTTCTTGCTTTTGATTTCCCACGTTCAAGTAAATTGAACCGAGTATAAGACCCGCAATGGAGGCTTGTAGAGCTCTGGTTGTGAACAATTGCTTGGTTCTGAAGATGTTTTTGCAAGATCTTTGCCCAAGTATCTGCACTTCGTCTAACACTGAGTTGCTGTGAGAATCAGATTGTTGAAACTCTCCCGCATTAATGTAGCAGCTCTTCCATGTTTTGCTATGACCATAACATGAGATTTCTCTGCAACTCTGTGTTCTGATCGGTTCAAGACTCCCTGCAATATCAATTGCATACTCCAAGACATTTACACGCCGAGGTATCTGGTGACCGGAGAACTTAATCTTCTGATGAAGGCTATTAACCGATCCGTTTTGAACAACCACCCCATTAGAGAGCAACACTATCCGGTCTATCTGCTCAAGTATGCGAAAACCAGGCTGGTGAATCGTCAGAACAATGGTTTTTCCTTGTTTAACCGTCATATCTTTGAGAAGCATCACAACTTGAAGAGCGGACGCTGAATCCAAACCAGAGGTTGGCTCATCGATCAATATAACATTTGGATCATGAACAAGTTCAACTCCAATAGAAACCCTTCTTCTCTCTCCCCCAGAGATTCCAGATCGTGTTCCTTGACCGATCCTTGAATCCGCAACACGTTCAAGACCAAGTTCTTGAATCAGCCTCTTCACCTTTGCAGCTGCATCTTTCTTCTTAGTCTTCAGCCTTAGGAGCGCACTGTACATCAGTGTTTCTTGCACCGTAAGAAACGGAAACAGAGCATCTTCTTGTGGCACAAACCCTGAAACCCTCCTGTACTCGGGACCATCCATAGGCCTACCATTAACAAGCACCTGCCCTGAAACTTTCCCATGAGAAACTTTTCCAGCGAGAATCTCTAGCAACGTGGTTTTTCCAGCCCCACTAGGACCGGCGATGGCAGTGATCTCTGCGGATCTTGCATCACAAGAAACATCCTTCAAGATAACTTTTTCTTCCTTCTCACTCAAGAAACCACATAAATTAGAAAACTTTGGAGTGTTTCCACCTAATCGATATGATAGATTATTGGTTTCTAGCCTATATGAGATTTTCCGGCCACCGGGAATAGGAGCTTTCACCGGTAATTCCATCTAAGAAAGAAAGATGGGAAAAGAAAGCATCAAACTTTGATTAAGAAGATAGAGATATTAAAAAACTGAACAAAGAGTGTGAGATTAAGTGAAGAATAAATGGTAGAGAAGATGAACTAACACACCAAACTTTAAGGAACCTCTCAGCTTATATTATTCATACATTCAAAAGCTTGAAGACTTTAATAAGCTTTCTCTCATTGCCTTCCATGAATACCGAAAAGCATTTGACTATAACTAAAAATCAAAGATATTTATAATTCCAAGCTTTCAAATTGTATACTAATTTTGTATGACAAAAAAAATGAAAATGCTTTCTTCATAAATTCTTAACTAATATATTGATACAGTCAGATGAACTCTAATGAAATTGGTTGACCAAAAAAAATATAATAAGAAATTACAATATTTTGTATCTTTCTTATATTGGGTTTAAGAATTGTGAAGAGGTACAACAAAAAGCAAAAAAAAAAAAATAGTTAGAAAGAAATTGGTTTCTTATGGAGATATCTAAATTCGGGTGAGCTGAAAAGTTGACCGTGAAATGTGTTTGCCTTGTTGGTGAACTTGTTTTATCTAATTTATTAGTTTTATTTTTTCTACCCAGTTTGGTGGTTATATGGAGTAGTAGTATTATCACCTACAAAACTGATTACGTGTTTCGAACTCCTGTGCCATTTTGAGGTTTCGCGTTCAGGAAATAAGGATTGAATACTCTCCTAAGAAACCAACTTGCTAGCTAATTTGATTATTTTGAGAAAAAATGTTTGCTTGTTAAACACACTATGAAAGGTATATGTTGCTTCTTCGGTTTGTTCGGATTGGTTTGGAACTGGATCGAACATTTTGCTTCTTTGGTTTGCTTGGATCAGTATTGCTGAATGTACGAAAAATTCAAACAAGAGCCAGTAAACGGGTATTCAAAATTATAACCAGCAGGGCCACATGGATCGACCATACTAGATAAAAGACCAGTCAAACAACCGAACCCTAAGTAAGAGCTTTTCTACCCTAGAAAATTAGAAATAAACACAAATGGGTCTTGTTAACGTACGGCCCATCATGTGTATTACACACACAACTCACGTCGTTTCTTATGAAAACATATCAGTCCCACATCGGTTAGAACTGAAGGAATGATTGAAGAAGCAGAGTATAAGAGAAGATGTAGACCGAACTAGAAAAGTACTTACCTGGACGGGGTCAACTCTTGATCAAGAAGAGGAGTGGCCTAAGCTAGTGACCTCCATTGCACATAAAGGAGGGGTGCTTAGCTCAAGGTCTCCCCAAGTGGGAGAGCCTGCGTCATTATTTGTGGCAGAGGAGGCCTGCGTTCGCGCGGCCTCTACCAATCTCAGTCTTAAACATACTAAGTACTTCTTTCTTTAATTTAACAACACCCTTAGGAATGTTAACTTTTGGAAATCCATATTTAGTAGTACTTTGGAAGAGTCCCACATCGGAAGTATACATCAAGTTGATAAAGAGGCATTTGTTGAAAGAAACTTATCTTTGCGCTTGGGGCAATGACGCAGCTAGTGAGGTTCTAACCGAGGCACGTCTATTGCTGGTTGAAAACTATTTCCAAACCCCCTCTTAGGTGTAAAAACCTTTGAGAATTTTTGGAAGGGATCCCTTCGGGGTAAAGCCCTACAATTTTCAGTTTAAATCTTTTTTAACTCAACTCATGGCATTGTTTCTCTTTGTCTGGCCTAATTGATAATAGCAAAACAAACGTTTTGTGTGATGGTTAACACTGTTTCAACCCATTGATCAGATTATATGTATGTATATAATGATCACATTACATCATATCCTCAAAACAAAAGTTCATCATACATGATATATGTTATGAAACCAAACTTTATTTTTGCATATTAAAATACTGTATGACCTCTGTTTTAATTCTTTGGTCTTGTCTGCCTCAGCAATGATCAATTTGTTGGTATTGATTCTCTTCGGCTGTCAACAAAGAACAAGAATGGGATCAATCATCTGGATGTTCCGGTTTTCGTTGAACCTGTCAATGATCCGAGAGTAATGGGAGTGAATCACTGATCATCTTTCACCCGGAAAGAGACAAGTTCAACTTTTCAGCTGGAGATCCAGATCTTGTTCATTTCCCCGGTAATGTTAACAAGACAACTCACTCACTTTCAGCTATATATAGGAGTATATATCCTGAAGTTCAAAATTTCAGGTGGTGATTCTCAATTTGTAGTAACGTTTTCTGTGGAAGTCACTGATGGGTTTCTGCTGACAAACTTACCGTCGGAGCTTATATAACTCAACAGAGCTGAAGTTCAAAAACATGTTCCAATGGAAGCCAATTCATACATACGCCACCATCTCCACACATGTGAATGTCAAAGCCAGTGCGATCAGGTTTCGCGGAACTATAAAGCAATGCAACGACTTCATACAACAGCTGCTTCATCATGTAAAATCAAATGCTCAATCTTTCAATTAGATGTGTTTGGTTTCTCATGTGTACATTGATCACCATATAACTTGTGTAGGAAGGGGAGAATGGTGCAGTTTTGACCCTGAAACTGAGTGACATGGGGAACTACGGGTGCTACCTTGACTGCACCGAGAGAATTTCACTGCCTATACACGCAGAGGCTCACGCAAAGCTCATCAGAAAGAGACCATTGAGTTCCCTTACAGCTCAGCTCACGGTACGTGAACGTGAATGATGATATACTTTGAGACGTCGCAGAATAAGCAAGGTACATGAATGATGATATTAACAGTTTTAGACTGTTCGAGGTAGAGAATGCTAGAAGTTGATGAAACTGACCCATCATGATTACAAACAATCTCCTGAAGAAATCTCATGGAATGGGCAAAAGAGATGCATTAACAAGAAAACCAGAGATTGCTGTTAAAGACACAGTCATGCTTCTTGCTGTAAATGCTCTCATTGATTCTATAATCACCTTTTTGGTTTGCTTCCAAATTTAATATCAGATAAGATTACAAGTTGATTTAAAGATAATAATTCCTATTTTGATCTGAGAAGATTAATGCAAAGAATTGAAAATTTGAAATAAACCACAAATACAACAAATCATAGAAACAAATCACAAATCTTATATTACATAAACCTAAAGTGAAGCTCAAAGTTTGAGTTGGATCAATTTAGCTGATCGATATATGGAAAACACTGATCGAGGTTCAAAACAATTTCCTGATGAGTGTACCATTCATCGAGGGAGCTTTCAAAATTAGTATCGTAATCAATGAGTTGATCAATACCCAGCTCTTGATCGAAATCCAAGTTTACTTCAGTAATAGAGTTGTTGTTGTTGTTGTCCGTAATGCAGAAGCTTTCACAAAGCGAGAAGATCTGATCTTGTTCTTCAGTTGTATCTGCAGGTAGATCATCAATGAAGACTGCTATGAGAGAATCATCATCTGGAGAAGTGGACTGATCATCGATAACATCAGGGATGATCGGAGATGTAGTACAAATAGATTGAAGATGATTTAGGGTTTGATCCGGCTCTTGAGTTGCGCGTTCTAAGATAAAACCGCTCTTCTCGTTGTTCTTCTTCAGGTCCTCATGATCATTAACGAAAGAAGCTTCATCCGCACGCAATTCCTTGAGATTACCCAACAACGTCCACATGGAATCAATTGCGTCACTAATCTCTCGCGGATTCTCCGATCTGATAAGCCTCTCGTTGTTCCACCAAAAACCTAACCCTAAGTTCTTACGAGTCAAGCAGATACCAACGTCCTCCCTCATCGCTTTGTCATCCTCAGGATTAGGAACGGGAACAGGACGTTGTCCCGAGAGAAAAGCAGAGACAACACCATCTACGGTGGAGTGACCGAAGGAGTTGAAGGAGACGTTGGATTCAGATGAAGAAGGAGTAGCTAAGACAGCGACTTGTGCACCGGAGAGGAGACAAAGCTGAGCGGCTTTACTGAAGAGTCCGTTACGACGTTTGACACATATAGGTCCTTGAGAGCTCTTCTTTATGATCTTCTTAATCGCTATCTTCCTCTTCATTCCTCCTTTCTTCACCATTGTTTTCTTTGATTAGAGAGTTTCTAGTGAGAGAGAGAGTTTCTTTTTTTTTGTGTAATAATGATTTCCTAACAACAATTTGCTATGATTTCCTAATTCTAATTGGTAAATAAGGAAAAGGAAATAACCTTAACCCTCACATCAAAACTATTTCTACTTCAATTTTTTCGGTTTACATAATTAATTTACTAAACCGAATTAAACCATTACTACGTCGGTTCAAATAATATCAAATGGGCTTAAAGGCCCACACATTTGTTGTAAAGGCTCGATATGAACCCTAAAACCCCTTCTTCCTCGATCTTGATTTTGGTGCCAAAATCCGCAGTCGTGTGTATTCTATTTCCCACTCGACCAAATTGATCTGATCGGAATCATTCTAGCGAAGAAGAGAGAGAGAGAGGGAGAGAGGGGAAGAGGGCGTGGCGTAACGAGAAGGCGGCGCGTGATATTCTTGTGGTGTCAAATTCGGAAACGGGGATCATCGGCGGATTACGAGACAATGATGTCAACATCGGACGTTGGGCTATTGAAAAGGGCGTGGCGTAACGAGAAAGCGGCGCCGGAGATTCTTCAGTACGAAGGAGCTCTTGTTGAAAGAGCCAAAGAACATATCGAATTAGTGGTAAAAATCTCTAAAACCCTAATTTTTGTTTGTTAGTGTTGGGGATTTTTTGAGTTTTGAAATTGTTTGTAATATCATCAACTACAGGAAAAAACAATTGAGGATTATGTGGAAAATGGTAAAGACCCTTTGGTGGTGTCTCTTTTATCAGCTGGATTTGGATAGAAACCAGTTTCTACTCAGATCATATCTCAGGGTTAGGCTCCTCAAGGTCTGTGTTGTTTGTCTTTTGTCCACCCCTATTTCCACGAGTCTCAGATTAGGGGTGTGACTTTATCAACGTTGATTTTTTTTAAGTGTCAATTGTAGTACAGGAATGTTTCGTAAGTATATTTGCAAATTATTGCTTAGACTCTGCTTTTGATCATTACGTAGGAAGAGGTTAGTGATATTTGAAATGCAATGTTTGCTTGACAGTCAATACACTTCGATTTTGCTTGATGGTAGTACTACCAGGTGTTGGCTGTTGTACAAATATGTTTGCTGTAAAGACAAAGTTCTTGCCATATATGTATCTCCAATGGTTTCCATTTGACTGTTGCAGATAGAGAAGTTTTTGTTCCACAACCTCAAGTCATAAGAAGCTGAAAGACGGCTTTCTGAGCAAGAGAAGGTGTTTGATACAAGGTTTGCTTATTCTTACTTTATTCTTACAAATTTACGTTAATAGCTGGGCATTATCAGTCATATATATATTTGAATGATTTACATCTACAGGTGTGCTGATGATTTAGCAAAGCATTTCGAAGAGAGTGTACTGCTTAAGTTGCCTGAGAACTATCAGTCGGTTCTCAAGCAATCACTTATAAGTGAAGTGGACGATATGTGTACCTTACCTTCCTTAACCAGTTAACCTTATCACTGTGAACCATATTCTGAGTTGGTTTGTCATTATAGTTGAACTATTTTTTTATATAGTAGCTAGAGTTCTCTGTGTGTTAATGAAGACTATACTATAATTTGTGAACTTACAGTGCCGCAGCCGCATTTGGACACCTTTGCTTTTTGTAGAAGCAACAACTTTGTCTCCCTCAATCTATATGAAGAGTGAGAGAATTCTCTTTTTTCCCATACACATTTATACACAACCTTTCTGTTATCTAAGTGTGGTTTTTTTTGCCTTTACTTACTTTTGGCAGAGGAGAGAGCCCCGAGACTGTGGAGATGGAGCGCGATGATCTCTACTTCATACGTTACAAGATTGTAAAAAGAGCAATCGAATCTGGCCAAATTGACTTGATCTGAACTCAAACATAGCATAAGTTTTGGGTGCTGCTGCTACCTTCTGTAGTTCTGTTCAATGTTTATGATTTTGAGTTGTATAGTGAAATTTTATGGTGTATGAGTTTCCTTATGTCCTGTTAGAAACCGGTCATTATGTGGCTCGTGCGTAGTTTATCGTCATCGATCTTCTTAGAATGTTATCTTCTTTTGCGTCGTCCATCTTCTCTACACTCTCTACAAACATTCTGCAACCTTCCAAATATCCGATTCAACGACTCGACCAACAAGTTTGAAACCGGATCTATTCGACACAGCTTCAAAGAGATGCAAAGTTTCATGGTTGCCTGCTGACTTGTCTTGCAAGTAACTTAAAGCATATGCACTATAGTTTTTTAAATATGTAAGCTGAGTTAGTCTAAGAAAAGATGCACTTGTTGTAAAAACATATTTTTCGAATAAATTTACATTTTATTTAAAAAAAAAAATACTTGTGTTCCTAATAGATTTTGGTGTTTTGAGTTTTATTCTTATTCCTAAAAGATTAATTAACTTGCTCTTGTTTGAGACTGCTTTGGTTTTATCAGATGACAAAAAAAAAAAAATTAATTTTATAGATCGAAAAAAACTGAAATCATTTTCCGCTTATTTTTTTGTTTTTGTTGTTGCATTACTGATTACTTACACCATGCATTATATATAAAGTACAAAACCCTTCAGATATAATTTTCTAAGGGTTTTACGTTTCCAATGGCGACTCAGACTATTTCTCGTTCCATCCTTGGCCGGCCGGCGAAATCTTTTTCCTTACTTTTTAAGCGTCTTTCGCTTCTTCATCTGCTCTCGCCAATTCCCCTGCGGCTTCTCGATCTGCGTCAACGTCGCTGAACCGTTCCCGTCCTCTCGTTGCTGGATTCTTAACGTTGTTGGTTCGTGGTGGTCTGTTTTCGGCTAGAGATCTGTCCACGCAGGCTACTTCGTCTTCACTGAATGATCCCAACCCTAATTGTTCGAATCGGGCACCACCAAAGGAGACCAGTGAGCTCGAATTCGATGGTTGTGATTACGAGCATTGGCTTGTTGTCATGGATACCCCTGAAGGCGATCTCACTAGAGACGAGATTATTGATTCCTACATCAAAACCCTAGCTCAGGTCGTTGGCAGGTATGTATATATATATAACTCTCTGAATTCAGAATTATTTCTATATCTGCTTTTGTTAAATATGTCTCTCATTGTGCATTGGGCATTTCAGTGAAGAGGAGGCAAGGATGAAGATATACTCTGTGTCGCACAGATGCTACTTTGCTTTTGGAGCACTAGTGTCACAAGATGTTTCACTTAAAATCAATGGTAAAAGCCTAATTGTTGCTTGCTTGACTTATAAGCAATTAAGCATTGGTGTGAATTCTTATGATATCATCTATATATATATATGAAAATACAGATTTGCCTAAGGTTAAATACGTTCTTCCTGATTCCTACATGGATGTGAAGAAGAAAGACTATGGAGGTATGTTGATTATTCTTTGGTAATTTTGCGTTGTAGTCCCAATATAGCGTTGTTGAAATTTTCAAGTGACATGATTCTTTTCAGGAGAACCTTTCATTAATGGAAAGGCTGTTCCATATGACCCAAAGTATCATGAGGAGTGGATGAGGAACAATGCTAGACCTGGTAAAAAATATAGTAGAGCAGCTTATGGAAACAATGCTACAGCAGCTTATGGAAACAGACGCAATGACAGGCCTCGCAATTGGGATAGTAGCAGGAACTTGGAGAGGAGAAGAGAGAACGATAGGAGAATTCAAGACACGGGTAACAACCCAATCATCTACCGGAGATCTCCACCACCGGACATGAATGGAGGATGGTCTGGAAACGACCAGCAGAACGGTGGATACCAACAGCAAGGTCAGGGTGGTGGAACGCAGCAGCAGCCATACCCGCCCAATAGGGATCAATACCATGGTTAAGTAGTTGAACTGTCTTGGGTTTTCATGTATAGGAGCTTTTCAATACGGAACTGAAACTATTGTCAGTGTTCCTTAGTTGTCTCTCTGCTTTGTGATTGGTTTAATAATTGGTTTATTTATATCCTCGTGTCATTCTTTTGAACAATTTATTTCAGTATTTAGTGGCACAAGAAGTAAAGAGATAGCTCTATAAACTAGGAGTTGAAAAGAGTCAATCAAATTCCATTGAACTAATGGCAAAAAAAAGACCAAATCTCGATAAAACATCATTTCCTCGTTGGTTCTTGGCAGCTTGGATCTGATCAGCAAGTGAGATATCTCCTCTTGTTCTCTCTTTCCTTATCAGTTCCAAGTCCAGTTTCTCCAGTTTAGCTGCAACAGAAACTACCCTATCCGTTCCAACAGCGATTTTACCAAGACTTGCTTTCTTCTTCCGAATCTGAAAAGATAAAGTTATTCAAACCAATGAATTATCAAGTCGTTTTCTAGTTTTGTCAGAGACATCAACGGAGTAGTTTTTTTTTTTTTTTACCTTTGTTAGTCTCTTCTTCAGTTTAGAACGTGAAGCAACGGTTGGACTCTCCCTTTTCTGCCTTGGCTTTCGAATCTTTCCTTCTCGTCGGTCTTTCTCTTCACGTTCTTTCTTACTTTCTGCAGCTCTCCTCATCTTCTCAGTCCTGGCTTGTGCAGCTTGTTTTGCTATCATCTTGGTTTGTTCCTTTGCTCTTGCTTTCTCTTCAGCTAACTGAAGCTGCTCAGATAAAAACTCTTGTTTTATTCTTTCGTAACTGTCCCACACGAGTTCTACTTCACCACTTCCTCCTTTCCTTGCAGCTTCTGCAATGTTTTCTGACCATAATGACGCAAACTTCTCCTTTAATCGCTTAGATCTTGACCGTTCTGCCCAAACTTGTTTCACTGAAGCTCTTATCTTCTCCTTGGTTTCATCACTGCAAGAGACAAACTTAGCTTACATACGCTCCTAACTTCATTGTGGTGTATATACACTTAATAGCTCACAAATCTACCTGTGTGGTTGTTGATGGTCAGACATCTTCTTCCGAACCTGAAAGATATTGAAGAGAAAACAAAGCTTTCAACTTAAGCAGAATATTTCACCTAAGCATAGAAACAACCCCAAGACACAACATTGCGAGTTTGGATTTGTTTCTTTCACATCATATGGTTCTCACTTCTCACAGTAAACAATAGAAGATGTACACAACACAATATTCATGAATTGCATTGAATCTTACTTGACTTCACCTTGGGATTTCTCAAAGCTTCGATTGTTCTCTGCTTGATTCGTCTTCGAGTATCTGTTAAGATGTTGCATCAAACTCAAAGCCTCAAAGAAGAAGCAATTCCCATATCGAAAAAGGCTATCTTTTTATATACCTTCAGTGTGTTTCCTTCCTTTGTTCCATGGAACCTTTCCTTTATTTGCTAATCCAATCTTCCTTCTCCTTTCCTCTTCTTTAATAACCTTCATATCACTATCAGCTTCAGTATCTTTATCCATAGCCTTCACCTCAAAAAAACTTGGATTGACTTCTTTGCTATGAATCTCAAACACATTGCACAATGATGACCCTACAGATTTCAACTCCAATCCTCTAATTGAATTCAAAGAAGCAAGTGAATTGGATATTCTCAAACTGAAAGGTTCTTTCAGATTCCAATAAATCGAACAAGCGCATCGGATTGGAGCACGAATCGATTGAAATGGGTATCTCATCTCCATCGATACCCCTCTGCCAATAAAAAAACACACATCAACCAATATTTTTCTATTGATTTCAAATCACAAAATTATATGAAGAAAAAAAACAGCTTGAGAAAGGAGAAGCACTCACATATGCAGCGACATTCCGATGCGGAAATGAACCGGAGACAAAAAATTCTACCTTTTTCTCCGACGCTAAGGTACTTTTCCGGCTAGAGCCATTAATGAAGAGTGACGCCCGCAGAGAGAGAGAGAGAGCGGGAGTAAACTAAACAGATAAGGAAGATGGAAGGAACATTAATGGGCCTAAACTTATTGGGCCTAAACTTATTGGGCCTCATTTAAGCCCAAAGTTTATTTATAAAATAGGCATATCTTCTCTTTTATATACAGCATCAAGCCGACTTTTATTTTCTTCCTTAAAAAGATTATTTTTATTCATCTTTCTTCTTCATCTTGTTCGTGTACCGCTCTCTCAAACTCGGGACTAGGGTTAAGGATTTTAGGCGAAAAAAAACTTTCAGACCATGGATATGTTGAAGAAGCGAAAGCTCGATGAGAATGGGATCGCGATGATAAACGAAGGTGTCATCGGCGCCGTTTCGTCTCGATTGATGCCACATGACGCTAGGAAGATTATCGAGCGGTTCTCTACTGATCAGCTTCTCGATATCTTGCAAGAAGCTGTTGTACGGCATCCAGATATCCTCGAGATCGTTAGATCGACCGCAGATTCCGATATCTCTCAGAGGAAGCTCTTCATCCGTGGACTCGCGGCGGAGACGACGACGGAAGGTCTTCGTTCTCTTTTCACCAATTACGGAGATCTTGAGGAAGCTATCGTGATTCTCGATAAGGTTACTGCTAAATCTAAAGGGTATGGTTTCGTGACTTTTAAACATGTTGATGGAGCTCTGCTTGCTTTGAAAGAGCCGTCTAAGAAGATTGATGGGCGCGTTACGGTTACGCAGCTCGCGGCGGCTGGGAATCAAGGTACGACGAACTCACATGTTACGGATATATCCATGAGGAAGATTTATGTGGCGAATGTTCCGTTTGATATGCCGGCGGATAGGTTGTTGAATCAGTTTTTGGCTTATGGGGATATCGAGGAAGGTCCTTTGGGTTTTGACAAGATTACTGGTAAATCAAGGGGTTTTGCGTTGTTTGTTTATAAGACTGCTGAAGGTGCTCAGGCTGCTCTTGCTGAACCTATGAAGGTGGTTGATGGTAAGAATTTGCAGTGTAAGTTGGCTATTGACGGTAAGAAAGGAAAGCCACCAGGTCAAGACGGTGGTGCTGGTCACGGTCATGGTCACGGTCACGGTCGCGGTCACGGTCACGGTCACGGTCATGGTGATGGAATGGGTATGGTTCCTCCTTCTGGACCTTATGGCGCAGCTACTGGTGGTCACGGTGGACCTGCTGGGTTGGGTGCTTATGGTGGGTATTCAGGAGGAGCACCGCATCACATGAATTCCACACCATCATCAGTGGGTGTTGCTACTGCTGGTGGCTATGGAGGTGCATACGGTGGTCATTACAGTGCATACGGTGGTGCAGGAACTGGTGCTTATGGTGGTCTTGGTGCAGGATCAATGGGTGTTTCCGGTGGTGCTTATGGGCCTGGTTCTGGAAGTGGGGCGTATAGAATGCCACCCAGTTCGATGTCTGGTGGTGGTTATCCAGAGAGTGGGCACTATGGACATTCATCAGCTTCAGCATATCCTGGACAGCATCAGCCTGTTGGTTCCTCTCCGGTGCCAAGAGTTTCTCTTGGAGCTATGTACCCAAATGTTCCACCAAATTACTGAACAGTGAGACAGTTCTTCCTTATTCCATTCTTTTTGTTTTACCTTCTTGTGTGGCAGCTCTTTTTTTGGTTGCATGTGCATGGTCCTTGCATATTGACATATGCTTCACTTGTTTTTGCATAGTTCTCTTGCCTGTTGCTGTGCCTAGTAATATTGTTTGCTAGGAATTTTTTTGTTTTTCTTAATTGTCTGCTTTGGGCTAGTTGCCTGTGTTGGGTGGTTACTTGATGATGCAATGCCTGATTATCTTGTTACCATGGATTTATGTATTTACTTTGTTACTCACAGCAGATAACCAGAAAAGTTGCTCCTTGAACCCTTTTCAGTTATATTTGGCATTAGTACATTTAATCTCTTCATCTGCTTTGGCTTTCATTTATAGATAAGATACCCTAAGCTGTTACTCTTTCTGCAACCGTTATCATCATTAGCTTCTAGTTCCTCTCATATTTTCTTTTTAATAACCTTCAAAGTATGATTGGGTGCAGTACATTGTCCATTGGCTCCCATACATTGCTGGGGAGTTCTTGTTTTCTGCTTATAGTATAGTTTTCCATTTGAAGTGGCTTGTTTGTCTAATGACCAAATTAAGTTGTGAATGGATGTTTGATTCAGGTTTGTGACAGGGAGAAGATGCTTTTTGTGCTTAATGGTGATTACCTGATTGCAGCCTCTTTAAAATCTCTGGATTGATGAATGTATTGCTGATTTGATCTCTCTCTCTCTCTCTGCACTTGATCTGAATGTGTCTTGGCGTATGAAATGCCTAGTTGCTCTATGACTGATTATAGACTAGGATATCATCCTGTATTTTTTTCTTTCATAGACATAGTCGGCAGATTGATTTTGTTTGTCAGAGTAGTGAGAGTTTTTTTTAATAATATTGGTGTATTTTTCTTTACTTTGTATTGGTTAATTTCCTTTACTCTTGTGAGTCTTTGCTACAACATAGTAACTTCTCTGTGATCTCTGTGGACATTCGTTTGGGTTAACCTACCTACAGAATCCTTTACTTGACATAAAGAAAGTGGCACTAGAAGATTTGCTATGTGAATCATATGATTGACTGGTTGATTCATAGGATAAAAGTGTTGAACATGTACTATAGCAGCTTGATATACTGAGCAAATTGTGTTGCCTTTCATCGTTTCGAATCAGACGTTGGAAGCCCTATTGTCTATCAGACATGATAGAAGTGTCTTGAAGAGTATGTTTCTTGTTTATCTGATGGTGCCATTGTTTGCTTCAGATGGTAAACAAATCTATTTGATTCTTTGTGATTTTGTGGTATATATGCAAATTCCTTTCCCCTTCTGAGTTTTAATGTCAGAGATTTTTAGATTTTTTTCCTCTGAGAATGATGATGGCTTTGTTTGGGTAAAATATCCCATGGCCTATTGATATTTGACAGTTCTTGCTTTAGTGGCCACATTTTTACGAGAAATTGGTATTAAATATTCTCTGGTCCTCTTGGTCTGAAGGAAAAGACTTTGATCTGATCTCGCTTTGTCCACAAACAGACTAGTCGTCTGTCATTGTAAGGAATCATTTTTTTCACACTAACTTACATGACCGCTTGGTCTTTTTTGTTTTTACATTTCATTTGGTCCTTGTTTGGCGATTTCCCGGTGCAACATTGGGGGTGCGGCTATATGACTTTGGGTTGTGTGAGGACGAGGACTACGACTACGACTACGACTACGACTACGAAACAAACTCTTTTGAAAACATGTAACCTTAAAATGTGTATCGCTACAGTTGTACGTTTTCTTCTAATATAACCAACCATCTTTTTCCAAAAAAATTGTGTATTTTACCTACTATAATATGTAACCATCTTTAACAAGAAATTATTACCGATCGGTGTGGAGTTTCTACTTTTTCTTTTTTCCTTTTCGAAAATGTGAATGTAATCTCTAA
>NC_025687.1:26853706-26858076 GCF_000633955.1 Camelina sativa | reverse complement strand
ACATGTAACCTTAAAATGTGTATCGCTACAGTTGTACGTTTTCTTCTAATATAACCAACCATCTTTTTCCAAAAAAATTGTGTATTTTACCTACTATAATATGTAACCATCTTTAACAAGAAATTATTACCGATCGGTGTGGAGTTTCTACTTTTTCTTTTTTCCTTTTCGAAAATGTGAATGTAATCTCTAATTTTGGAGCTTTCTAGTTAGCTTTACCCGGTTTGAAGTAAATTCACCTCTTTAACCATAACGGATGGGGTAATTTTCTAGTACAGTTGAGGGACCCTAAAATAATCTGATTAAATTCGAAATAATCAGGTGTCCAATACGGTTAAAATTACAAAATATGTGTAGATATATTTCCCTAAATAAAATGAAAATTAAACCAAAAAAAAAACTTAATGAGAAAATAAAATTCCGAGAAAAGAGTGGAAAGCATTAAAGTAAAAGAGAGGAGGAAGTGGTAGTATATATCTCATCATCAAAGTATCCCCTCGAGTGTCTCGCCCAGCTTCGTCATTCACCACATAAAATCATTTTCTTCGTAGCTCGTCTCTGTAGAAGAAACCCTAGATTTCAATCACCAACCCAAAAATGTTCAGATCTATGCTCGTCCGATCTTCTGCCTCCGCGAAGCAGGCGGTTAACCGCCGTAGCTTCTCTTCCGGATCCGTCCCGGAGCGAAAAGTCGCCATCCTTGGTGCCGCCGGTGGAATCGGTCAGCCTCTTGCTCTCCTCATGAAGCTCAACCCTCTCGTCTCTTCTCTCTCCCTCTACGATATCGCCAACACCCCTGGAGTTGCCGCTGATGTCGGTCACATCAACACCAGATCTGATGTAAAAATTCTTCTATCAAACCAATTCATTCCCCTTCAGATTTATATTAGATTCGTTTTCACTATACTTTTAGTAATCCTTCTACATTAGATCAAAATGTTGTTCTATGTGCGATTGACTTTGTCTCTTTTGTTTTGTTTTGGGATAGGTTGCTGGATACATGGGCGATGATAACTTGGCCAAAGCTCTGGAAGGAGCTGATCTTGTCATCATCCCAGCTGGTGTACCAAGGAAGCCTGGTATGACCCGTGACGATCTTTTCAACATTAATGCTGGAATTGTCAAGAACCTTTGCACTGCCATCGCCAAGTACTGCCCTCATGTAAGCCTACTCTGTTACATAATGCATCTCAGAGTTTACATTTCAACAATAGTTGTTGTGTGTTTAGGTCTCAATTGTGTTAGATCGTGATTTTTGCCCTCGCTTCTTCAAGATTGTTGATTTTTAGGTCTACAGTGTCGCCCTTTTGGTTTTGGTTTTGCTACATTTTGGTTTCTCTATCAAAATGACTGAACTTTACGCTTTTGTTGATTCAGGCACTTATTAACATGATCAGCAACCCTGTGAACTCCACTGTTCCGATTGCAGCTGAGATCTTTAAGAAGGCTGGTATGTACGATGAAAAGAAATTGTTTGGTGTTACCACTCTTGACGTTGTTAGGGCCAAGACTTTCTACGCTGGAAAGGCTAATGTCCCTGTTGCAGGTTTGTGTTGTTGCCTTTTCCTCTCTTGTATTCATAAGTCTTACTTCAAAATGTGTTTTTACTTGTGAGCTGTGTTCAAGGGTGTTGTCTTAACATATAGGCACTATACTGTCTTATCCAGAAATATTGAATGCCAGGCCTGAGGCTTTAATGTAAATGCTTTTTTGTGTTTGCAGAAGTTAATGTCCCAGTGATTGGTGGTCATGCTGGAGTTACAATTCTTCCTCTCTTCTCTCAGGTTACCTCTCACTTTCTCTCTACTCAGAATGTGGTTGAATGTTCTTTTTCTTACAACTGTGGTTCAGCTCAGTTCGACTCAAGTTTCTCTGTTTGTAAACATGTAGGCCTCTCCTCAAGCCAACTTGTCAAGTGACGTACTCACCGCCCTCACTAAGCGTACCCAAGATGGTGGTACTGAAGTCGTGGAGGCAAAAGCAGGAAAAGGGTCGGCTACATTGTCAATGGCGTAAGTATTGTGCCTGGGTCTTTTCTTAATTTTTCTCACTTTACTTGGGAAACGTTTCTTGAATCCACTTTTGATTCTTAACTTCTGGAAATCTGGTTATTATTGCAGCTATGCTGGAGCACTATTCGCTGATGCATGCTTGAAAGGACTCAATGGTGTTCCAGATGTTGTAGAATGCTCATACGTGCAATCCACAATCACCGAGCTTCCTTTCTTTGCCTCAAAGGTAATCCTCAAAACTTTAGCTTCAAGCAGACATTGTAAACATGCTATGGTCTCATGAATCTGTTGATGAATGTGAGGGTTTGATTGTGATTCAGGTGAGGTTGGGGAAGAACGGTGTGGAGGAGGTTCTCGACTTGGGACCACTCTCAGACTATGAGAAGGAAGGCTTGGAAGCATTGAAGCCAGAACTCAAATCCTCCATCGAAAAGGGAGTCAAGTTTGCCAACCAGTAATTAAACCGAGTTGACTCGGTAATTTTTCCAGTTTTCCAGCTAGAGCCTCCTTGATCGGGTTGTATCAATAAAATCCATGTTTGTGCCTCCACTAGTGAACCATAAGGCTCTTTGGTTCATCACCAAACGCAGAGAAAAACTTTAACATGTTAAGTTATGATTTTTTTTGTCCTTGCAAACCATGCGATTTTCTTTTTTCATGAACAAGAGATCATCAGTGTGGTTGGTTCCTTATTAATACTGCGTCTGTGTTACCTTACTTTCCATCTTCCTGATGTTACATGTTTTCTCTTTTGGGCTTTATTTTAATTTCATGAAAATGAAAAAGAGATGATTACAGGATATGTGATTTTCATGGGCATTTTACTAAAAATAAACTCAGATTGAGAGCTTGGTTTAGACTTTAAAAGATTCCTACCACATTCTCGAAAACGAAACGATTACGTGCTTCCCATCATCCCATGCATATCAAAATAACCAAGGGAATGGTTGGAGCGTTCCAAATTAAAAAAGAAATCGTGCAGAATAGGGGAGGGACAACAGTTGGAGATAAGGCCCATATCCTTGATTGTCTTCTTTTCATCTCAGTTTCTACAAAATTAGAGAAGCATTCTATATAAACTTTTCGGCCCATATCCTGAATAACCAAAAACTAGTTTGTTTGGTAACACAAATTTCATCTTCTTCATTTTTTGTCTGCCCTCTCTTTTCTTCTTTTGGTTATTATGACTTTCATAACAACACCTACTATATTTCTACAGTTACATAAAAAAAGGTGATAGTAATATAACATCTTTTGACAAAAAGGTACCAGCAAACTGAACCAAGGCATCGTCCTTTCTCTTTTTTTTTTACAAAAAAAAATTATATATTTTAACATGGCACATGCATTTTTATCATCCGTCAACATTCGTCTATGCTTTTTACACTAAAATTGCAAAACGGATTATTGGATTCCATCATCGTCCTTTTTATACCCTTTTTCACGTAAACTATATTATATATGCCTCGATATATATGATAATATTAACATATATTCTTTATGTGTTAGATTTATACTATAAGAAGTCACTCTAATAATTACCGTTAGTGTGTTTTAGTGTATTTTGCCGTTTAAGACCTATGTTAATGTCACGTTTGAGGAAGCACTACTTCACCAGTTATTATAGTAATCAGTGTATGTAAAATTATAAACCAAAAAAAAAAATTGTCTATTATTTCCACTGAAAATGACCTATACAAACTGTTAATTTTGAAAGCGAATGGACGAATATAAATTATAGAATTTTCACGATATTTTCTTTTATTTTATTACGGAAAAATTGACAGTGGAAAAACAAAACGAAACTAACAAGTTGACAAAACAGTGGATTTTTTCTTTATAGGGTCCGAATGGTAACCGCGGTTTTGGGTGTGCAGGGAAAGCGGTATTATAGTGCGATACGGTTCAACTAAGGTATGTGCGAAAGAAATATATTTGCGGGAGAAGCGCGGTTTGTACAAATTAAGCGGTACAAAATAATGTTTGATTGGTAAAAACAAAATTGCGGTTTTAAAATAAGCGGTACAAAATAATAAATAATTAATATAATTGTAAATTATTAATTGTTTTGTGTTAATGAAAAATTATTTCAAACCTTAAATACCAAAAATTATTCTAAACTATTATGCAGATATATTTTATGCAAAACTAAAAACATTATTTATAATTTATTAACATTTGTGCTATTTATAACATATGTGAATTTCATAAAAAGACACTTCAAAAAAGTAATTTATTAATGAGAATCTATAACAATTTAAATTAAATAATCCATTTAGCATAAAATCATTTGTTAATTACAAAAAAAAAATTTAAACATAAATCAGTATTATTTTGTGTCTAGACATCTAGTGCGTT
>NC_025687.1:26842040-26849162 GCF_000633955.1 Camelina sativa | reverse complement strand
AAAACAAAATTGCGGTTTTAAAATAAGCGGTACAAAATAATAAATAATTAATATAATTGTAAATTATTAATTGTTTTGTGTTAATGAAAAATTATTTCAAACCTTAAATACCAAAAATTATTCTAAACTATTATGCAGATATATTTTATGCAAAACTAAAAACATTATTTATAATTTATTAACATTTGTGCTATTTATAACATATGTGAATTTCATAAAAAGACACTTCAAAAAAGTAATTTATTAATGAGAATCTATAACAATTTAAATTAAATAATCCATTTAGCATAAAATCATTTGTTAATTACAAAAAAAAAATTTAAACATAAATCAGTATTATTTTGTGTCTAGACATCTAGTGCGTTATTTACAATAACGCTAGATAATACCCAACTTACAAAACTAAGTGCGGTATGCTGAATTTTGTTCATAAAAAAACACATACAATAGTTTATCTTTTTCGTAAAATACCGCAAATGTGTTAAAGTTGTGTGATTGGTAACATTGACCTATTTTCCTAAAAAAATTTCGAAATCCGCATTTTATTACATTACCATTCACGACCATAATTATTATCGAACATAAAACAAACAATTCGATAACATAAAATAAAAAATGAAAGAAATAAAAATCACAAAAATAACTTCTTTTTTTTTTTTGTTGCCATCAATATCAAAAAATAACTCAAGGTGCGAGAGATAAGTGAGAATGACTGTGAGGGCGATGGGGAGTGTACTTACTGACACACAATGGGATCGAAGAACAGAACGACATTATTGTTAACTAAAGGCTATATGCGTAATTCTATCAGATTGTACACTTGTAGAGTAGGTGCAATGAAAACACATTAATATGAAGTGGTTTCAATTTCTTAAAATACATTATTGTCTCATACAAGTTCGTATGAATACGGGTATTTAATAAAAACATAAGACATGGTTGGTGACGGTGTTAGTGGTTAGAAAGAGAATGTAAATAGTTTCTTTTTTTGTCAAAAAAGAGAATGTAAATAGTTAGGACAAGAATATGACAACAACAAACAAAAGTATAATATTCTAAAAATATTTGATACAATCATCATTATATTTCATTGTTATAGGGACTCGACTTAAAATGGGTTTGCTGAAGAATGAGATCATACATAATTCTACAAATAATGTAGCACGTCCTAATTCTAAAATCCGTGGTGTTGCAACTTGCAAGTATGGTGAAGCATTTTACAGGGTGTAACCTCTAAAACCAATACAATTTGGATTGAGGAAAATAGTTTATATACTACCCAATTATTAGTGTCTCCAACTATCCAACAACAAATCGAATGTTTGAATTAATATAAGCTACTAATAAACATGTAAAATATGAATTTGGCAATAACAAAATCTTTATAGTACACATTTTAAAACAATGAAAAAAGAGAAAGCAGAAAAGCACAGGTGATGATGATGATGATGATGAGATCACATACAGAGAGAGAGAGAGAGAGAGAGAGCTCACTTTTTATGACCAGACACATTCCTTCCCAAACCCCAAAGTAGTCACTTCATTTTTCCTTTTTTTACCGTTACTGTAAATTTTCCCGGAAAAAAAAAGAGAAGTTTACTTTCTTGGGTTCTCTCCTCGATTAGTCAATTTGCACAAACATCTCTTTCTTCTCTCTTTTGCTTTGCTTATCTGTTTGTTTGGTCTCCTTCTTCAATTCTCAGAAAACAGAGTCACCAAACTTTACAAAAAAAAAAACCTTTAGACCAAAGAATCAAACTTTCATTTATGGGTTAGTCTACATATTCGATTACGTCTTCTTCCTCGTCTCTTAAGTAATTATTGTTGATTTGGTGGCGAGTTTAGGGTTTCTGTTTGGGAGTAGCAAAATGTTGTATTGAGAAAAAACAGAACGACTCTGGATTCCTCGGCGGTTAACGACCACCGTCTCCGCCGCCGCCGTCATAACCCAATCACCACCACCACCAACGACCTTGAGTTTCAACAATATGCTCCATCAATGGCGGCTAACAACCATTTAGTAGATTCTCCGTCGCCGCCTATGAGACACAACCAATCAGCGTTTACAGCGTCGCCGACGGAGAACGGTGATGGTTGCGGCGAGATCGTTGAGGTGCAAGGAGGTCACATTGTTCGGTCAACAGGGAGAAAAGACAGACACAGCAAAGTCTGTACAGCGAAAGGACCACGTGACCGGCGCGTGAGGCTATCTGCTCCGACGGCGATTCAATTCTACGATGTTCAAGACAGGCTTGGTTTTGATCGACCGAGCAAAGCCGTTGATTGGCTTATCAAGAAAGCTAAATCCGCCATTGATGATCTCGCTGAGCTTCCTCCTTGGAACCCCGCCGATGCTCTTCGTCAACACGCCGCTAACGCTAAACCAAGAAAAACCAAAACTTTAGTTTCTCCGCCGCCGCCACAACCTCCGCCGCAACACCAAGAAACAGAGCATCATCATCATCAAATCGGAGAAGAAGATAACGAGTCGAGTTTTCTTCCGGCGTCGATGGACTCTGATTCGATAGCTGACACTATAAAGTCGTTTTTTCCGGTAGCTTCATCGCAACAGAGCTATCATCATCATCAGCCACCGTCACGAGCCGCCAATACACAAAACCAAGATCTTCTTCGTCTCTCACTTCAATCTTTCCAAAATGGTCCGCCTTTTACTGATCAAACAGAGCCTGTTCTGTTCTCCGGCCAGAGTAATCATCCGTTAGGGTTTGACTCATCGACGGCAGGCTGGGACCAGAATCATCAGTCACCGGAATTTGGAAAGATACAGAGACTGGTGACGTGGAACAACGGCGGAGCAGCTGATTCCGCCGGAAGTACCGGAGGAGAAGGATATGTGTTTGCTTCTCCGTCGCCAGTTTTTAGCCAAAGTCAGCTTTTATCTCAGAGGGGTCCCCTTCAGTCCATTAACAACACACCCATGATTCGTGCTTGGTTTGATCCTCACCATCATCATCAGTCCATGACCACTGACGATCTCCACCATCATCATCATCATCCGTACCATGTTCCTACGGGGATTCACCAATCAGCTATTCCAGGCATTGCGTTTGCTTCAAGTGGTGAATTCTCTGGTTTTCGCATACCAGCACGGTTTCATGGGGAGCAAGAAGACGAGCATGGCGGCGACAACAAACCGTCGTCTGCTTCATCTGATTCTCGCCACTAAACAAGATCCAAAACACACACAAAATAGTTACTTTTCATATTCCAGGTTGGGAGTTTTTGGAAAACATACATTTCTGAAAGTCTTGTACTTAACAATGTAATCATCCATCAAAATTGTTAACTAGCATTCTTGTTCAATGTTGCAGGGAGCTTCAATTGAGTGGGATAGGGAATGTGTGTTTGGTTCTTGTGCGTTTCGGATATCGAATAGGAGAAGAGAGAAACAGACCTGATCAACAGTTTCGAGATTTTCTCTTCTTCAAAAGTTCAAGCATTTGTTAATTTGAGTTCATCTTTGTATTCAATTAGAAAACTTTCTGTAACCTCAGTTATGTTTCACGATGTTTAGCTCTCTAGCTGCATGAGCCCACATCTTGTTTGTTGTAACTTGTTCTAAATTAATTTTTGTTTTTCTTTATGCTCTTGTGTTGGAAACCTTTAACCCCACTTGAAGCTAAAGGTTTCAAGCTTTGCCCTTTTTTCCATGTGGATTCGATGCTTTCCTCAAGATTTATCTCTTCTTCTTTTTTCTTGCCAATCCCAAAGAGGAACAGTGCTCTTTCCATGTACATCACATTGTTTAGGTTATTGCGTTCCATTAGAAGCTTTATTTTTTCCAGTCTCTATGGTTATAAAACTTTATTTTTTCCAGTCTCTATGGTTATAAAACTTTATTTCTGACAGGCAAAGGGAATTTGGAACAATCATTTCTCTTGTCTTTCTTAAGTCTGTTTTGGCCCCATAGATGAAGAGTCATTTTCCATAGACAAGAGTTTGCATGTGTTGTTGCTTCTTTTGGATTTTATAATTCCGAATTTTGAATGATGGGTTTATTTTTAAATTTTGTTTAGTGCGTGGATGCAAGTTCTAAAACTCTCTTTATTTTGGTGTGTAGCTTACTAGAATTTCAATATTTTAAGAGTAAAAGAGAATTTGATGTCAATAACACATTCAACTTTTTAACAAGCGTATATGTAGGAGATCCACCAAAGCTGAGTGTGATATAGTCTTATATAAGTAAAAAAGGAATAGGACATTAGATTAGTACATGAAGACACTTAGACACCCTTGTTGGTCCAAATGAAGGAAGTTGAAAGATAACCAAGTCCCTTTCTATTATGATCAATGATAAAGTACATGAATTAATAAAACCATCTTTGCTACGGATTTTTTTTTTTAATTACTGTTATGAGCACTGTCCTACTCTGAAAGTGAAAACTTTGGTTATTCATTCTTATGGAGGTGATGAATGTTATGGAGCTTTATAAAGTAAGCAACACTTTACATGTGATGTGATAAGATGAGATTGGAAGTAGTGGCTATCCATCCTAAAGTATAATTTGGTAGCCAAAAAAAGAAAGAAAGAAGAAGATAGAAAGCCTGAATCTTTTTTTTTAATCAAATGTTTGATCACTCAAAGACAGTTATATCAATTTCTACATTTGGAAAATTATCCTTATCTTCTTCGTTTTTGCTTCCTTTTAAACCTACTTGTTCAATTACACATATGATTATCTGGTTTATGTGAAAGATTAACCTCTTATCGTTTTGGGGGTGTATTTTTGTGAAATTAAAGGGGCATTGTTGAAGAAGACATGGATGGACTCACTCAATAATAATAAGAATAGGATAACAAAGTGTATGAAAAGGATGTAACCAAAATTTGGGGAAAAAAGGTTGTCACCTTTAGAGAATGGTCCCCCTTTTTTCTCTATCTCTTGTCAGATCTCAAGGTTTTATACAGCTGTTTGATCTTTTCACTTCATTCCATTTCATAATATACTCTGTAATTTTTTTTTTGTCAAGATTAAGAATCCTAAAAGATGGAAATAATTACCAAATTGCTTCAAACCTAATTGTATGCTTTAAACTAATTTAACCCAACCTTCAAGATTTGTTACCTATTGATGTTGTCTCCGTTTGTTTTGGAAACTAACCAAATTTGGATCCAATAATCTTACCAAATTTGGTCAGGCCAAATTAATGAATTTAGGAATTGAGGACCGAACCAAATTAAAAAAAATGGAAGATTTTAGGATCATATTAAAAAATTGAATAAAAGTGAGGATATAAGCCAGGCTCGAACTGGCGAATTTCGGCTCATATGACACCAATTCTCTAGCCAATTTAGCTAGCGACCCTGACGGTAATTTTCGACGTAAATAAAAAATTTAATAACTAAACTTAAGCAAGGTTTAAATATAAGAACGAAATATGGTCCCGGCGGGGCTCGAACCCGCGACTTCCGGCTCATAAGACCAACGCTCTAACCAACTGAGCTACGGGACCATAACTGTAGCTTGCTACGTTTGTAAAAAATAAATAATTACTTTCTCGTCGTTTGCATATAAGTTTCTGCTATTGATTGAATCGAAGAGGCGACAAGTGACAAGATTGATACAGGAGCAGCAAAATAGTTCATCGTAAGTTGGTAAAGTTCAATCTCTAGATATGGATTAAGAGGATCACGTAGAAGCCTATCACCTGTACACGCACAGTTAGACACCTTTTTATGGGCTATAGAGTGCATATTGGTCTTGGATCTAGATAGAGTACTCTCTGTGACAGATTGTTCGGATCTTTTAAAGATGACATCCAATAGAGAAGATTGGCCGATTTTTTCATCAGAAATGGAGAATTTTATTCATTTTAGGGATCGATTTGTTAGTTTTAGCATTAGATACATTCCTAGAGAGAATAATTTCAGTGCGGATAAACTTGCGAAATGTGCAAAAACACTGAAATTTCTGTTTTTCCATGTGCAAAAACACTGAGATTTTTGTTTTTCCCATCTAGGCACATCGGTACCTTCTTGGCTCTCTCATAAAGAGAGTCTCTTCGGATAACTTAATATATGGAGTTGCTTGAAAACAAAAAGATATGGACGAGTAACTTATTCTTGGTTTCAATACCAGAAGAAGGTCAAGTAAAACAAGAAAGAACATATTAGCTTTAATAAGACTGTTATTTCAATATATAATCACTGACAAATCTCAGAATTTAACTTTTAGGTTTTTACACTCTCAAATCCATAAACATAACGAGAACAAAAGAAACCACGCGAGAAGAAACTCACTCATGTGAACAAACTCTAGAAACACAGCGTCTGATCATCTCTACGACCAGCCAAACCAGTAATCAAGAATATAAACCAGACCCAAGGAGAATGGGTAGAGCAAGTAAGCTATGAAACATGTCCAAAGAGGATAAGTTGTGCGGAAACTCGCGAAACTGCCCATCACTAGACAAACGATGAGAATCACCAACACTTCTGATGAGAAGTTCCATGTTAGTCCTCTAAGGTAGACGATTGCTAAGAACACCGAGAGACACAGAATATTGTTCATTGTCACTCCTCCACATAGCTGCAAACAAACAAACAAACACCAAGAAACTGGTTTTTAGTTTAGGAAGTAAAACAAGGCAGAAAGATACAAGAAATGTGGTTTACGGACCTCGGAGAAAGTTAATGAGGCGGTTCTGATCTTTTTGCGGGAAGCGAAGATGATGGCAGAGACAGCTTCACTTGAATTGGTGGCTAAAGGCAAAGCGATGAAGGAAATGAAGAAAGATGGGATCCCTGTGGCTGCCGAGAAGTTGTTAACTGTGTCGACTAATGGATCTGCAAATGCAGCTGCAATGGCAGCTCCCAAGATTAGCAGCAGAGCTGCTTTAATAGTGATCCATTTTGGGTCTGAAACCTCACCGCCTTCCTCTTCGTTCTCACCATTGTCATTATCTCCCAACAGAGTATGCTCTCTCTTTGTTTGCTGTCAAAGACAAGATTAATTGTAATGTAATTAGTTTGGAGACGTTTTGTGACCATGTGTGTTAAGATAGGGTTTCAAAAGTCTCTCTACCACATGGAAATGGTCGAGGAATTTCATCGTACGAGGACCAGCATCAGGACCAGCTGGAGCAGCATTTCCCATTGCC
>NC_025687.1:26828994-26837766 GCF_000633955.1 Camelina sativa | reverse complement strand
GACTAATGGATCTGCAAATGCAGCTGCAATGGCAGCTCCCAAGATTAGCAGCAGAGCTGCTTTAATAGTGATCCATTTTGGGTCTGAAACCTCACCGCCTTCCTCTTCGTTCTCACCATTGTCATTATCTCCCAACAGAGTATGCTCTCTCTTTGTTTGCTGTCAAAGACAAGATTAATTGTAATGTAATTAGTTTGGAGACGTTTTGTGACCATGTGTGTTAAGATAGGGTTTCAAAAGTCTCTCTACCACATGGAAATGGTCGAGGAATTTCATCGTACGAGGACCAGCATCAGGACCAGCTGGAGCAGCATTTCCCATTGCCTGGAGGAGCCAATGTTTAATGCCACGTACAAACTCGTCTTCATCAACTTGCTCATCGAGAGTCTTGTCAAAATCTTGGAGAACTTTTCCCACAGCATCGTCCTTGTCAAAATCAATCTCCTCAAAGCTGATCCCAATGATAAGCGCCTTTAGTTCAGCCGCTGATAAGTGTCCGTCCTTGTTTGCATCAATAGTCTCAAACAACCTAATAAACAGATAAATATGAGCACAAGGTGAAACCGAGTAAAGTGTCTAAAAATTGTTGCTTTCTATATGTAAGGAAACCATGACTTACTTTCTAATAACATGTTCATCAGGCTGACCTTCATCATCAAGAAGCCTTCCCAAAGAGTGCTGTTTCAAGTGCTTTAGGATTCCTGATATAACATGCTTGTGCTTTGCAAAAGCAAGCCTTCTCCTTTGGATCCACGGTTGGAAGACCTAGATATCATCATACAAGGAATAATTTATCTCACAAACGAATGTAGAAATTACAATAGATACTTTTTTGGAACTAGTGTCCTGAAAATTGGTGTTACCTGATATACACAGTAAGAGATTAACATTAGAACAGATAAAACTAGAGCAACCAACACAGACAAGTGTCTTCCAGATTGTGAGCCCAACATCTGTGGAAGCTGGACAATGACAAACGGAATGACTGATATAGCCATAATTCTTGCAGCATAGCTGGTCCAAATATCAACAGTTACACCAGAATCTACAAACAGAGTAAACAACAATAAGTAAAGGCTTTATTTTCACTTTCTGTATGTCAATCAAAGATCACAGTAATACCGAAAAATTCTTGAAACTATATAACATTTCCTTGTTACCTGTAAGACTGAAGCGTTTAGTGTCTTGATTGTTTACAGCAATAGTATCTCGAAGGTCACACTTGCCAACCACAGTGCAAGTTCCCCAGATAACAGTGAGAAGCATAACAGTGGAGCCAGCGAGTAAACCCATTCCCACAGAGACTTGGCTTTGAGCAGTTGCTGCGTCTCCAGAAAGTCCAGACACTATGAAATCCAAAAGACAGACATTGTTATAACCAAAGAAACACAAACATATAAGACCCATCAAGAAGAAAGAGCAAAGACAATAACTTCTACAAAAAAAAAGATTAAGAATTCTGACCAAAATGCACAAGGTGACAAGTTATAAAGTTCGTTCATCCGTTACAATCATCGTTTCACTATTTGATTCCCAGAACCTGGCAAATCTCAATCAGAGCCAAAAAAAAATCACATTTTCTTACCCAAATAAATTCAAATTCCGCAAAACTCGGAACACAAGGCATGACACTGTATAGATCGAAGCATATGAAATCTCAAAGCTCTAAAAATTCGGGAAACTTTCAAAATTTGAGACATACCCATGATAAGCATAGCGTCCGGAAGCGCGCCAAGCATAGGAAGGAACAAACCACCGACAATTCCAGGGCCAAGAATCTCAAGAAGAAGCTCACTCCCGGCAGAGAGATACGTAGCAGCAGTGAACATGAGAAACCCATAAACCAAAATCAGAAAAACGTTCCCAAGAGCGGTCTTGGTACAGGGCATAAACCCGTAGGTCTGTTCACAAGCTTCCTCTTTCTCCTCTTCAGCCGAAACAACCGTCTTGATAACCGATCCGGAGCCGGAGCCGCCGCCACCACCGTCGATTCCATCGGAGATAAGACCGGTTGAAGATTGATGCACAGAGACGAATCTAGCGTAAGCGGATGTAGCGAAGATGAGAAGGAAGAGAAGAGAGATGAGAGATCTGAATCTCATGATTGATTACGAAAGAAGAATACCAAACCAAAAAAAAAAAAAGAAGAGTAAAAATCAAAAGAGGACGTTCATGGAGAGAGAGATGGGTCAGTAGAGTTTTGTGGATGAGTATATATATCGTTGGGGAGAAATAATAAATAAGAGAGAGTACTAATAAAGTTGTGTGTGTGAGAATCGTCTGGGGGAAGATGGCGATATGATTTACCGGAGATGAAAAAGGAAGGTGGAGGAAGTGATCAGTATCTAACTACCATTTTACCCTCCTAATTATAATTAATCAATTTTTAAAAGGAGTATAGACGATAGTTACTCCCTCCGTTTCAAAATATAAGATATTTTAGTTAAAACATGCATATTAGGAATATTTACTTTTATAAAGTTTAACCAATTATAAACAAGATTCGATAATATAAAATAGAAAATTAATTTAAAAGTTGTATAGAAAGCTGTAAACATTCTATATTATAAAACAAAAATACTTCTCTAAACATCCTATATTATAAAACGAAGGAAATATATACTATAATTTGTTTAGTATAAGTTTATTAATAATATAAATTTTGGCCACCTCGAAAGGAATGCGAAAGTATTGTTGTTATTGTAAGTTATTAGTAAGTAATAATATAAAATTTGTCCACTTCAAAAAGTAGAAGATGACAATGTGACAAAAATAAAAGTCTTGGGGGTAATAGTACTTCCCTACAATTAATGGCTTTCCTCAAATTCAACAATTGAATTGTTCAGCATTTATTTATTTTATCTTAGCATTTTGACATTTAAATATAGAAAAAAAATCAATTCAAAAAAAAAAAAAAGATAAGGTTATCATCAATTCAGCCGGATTTATTACGAATTTTGGTTGGGGTAGATATGTCTACATTATTTTGAAATTTTCGGTTATTTATGATTGTTTTTTTTTTTTTGATAAAATATGTTTCAGTTTTTATAGAAAAACGAAAAAAGATTGACCATATTGTCATTTTAAAAACTTTTGGGGTCAATTTCAACTCTACTAATATAGTAAGCAGGGGCTGAAAAATAAAAACAAAGTAGGTAAGGACGATTCGGGAAATGTATGCTTGTTTAGCTTAAAAACGTTCGTTAGTTTATTCATTATTAACGGATTTGATTACGTGGCCACACGTGTATACTCACAAGGGCAAAAATCAAATATTGGTCAATTTTGCCGACATTGTAGATACCATAAAAAATACAATAACTATTTAAAAATCCATTTTCAAATTCTTCATATAGGAAAAAAATCAATTCGTTTTTGAGTCTTTTGAACAAAAAAGAGCGATGATGACGCGACGCGATACTGCGTTTGAGTAAACGCTATAACCTCGGATGTGAGAATCCAAAACGTCACGTAGTTTTATTTTTAAAAAACACAAAACGCATGTTCGGGTATTTCGTGCATAGAGATAAACAATTGGGCTCAGTCAGATTAAAAGGCCCAAAGGCCATCGAATGAGAGCCATATCTCCAAACTCAGAATTAACATCTCCTTCCTTCAGCCCTGGGATTTCGGTATTTTCGGTTAATTCGATTTGGTCTTTTCGGCTTTTTGTTTTTTTTTTTGGTTTTTTTTTCGAATTTTAAGGTTTCTGGTGCAAATTTCAGTTTATTTCACAATTTCGATTTAAAGAAATTCTGTTTTCACAGTAAATTAAATGGGCCAAAACACAAATCCTATGTAGTATAATAAAACTTAAAAAACAATGGACCACCAAATCAACCGTAAGCCCACTAACTTAATAAATAAACTCAATATAATTTAATTAGGTTGGCTAAATGTGTGATAACAAGATAAACTTACAGCGGCAGCCGCTCAACAACGAAAATTTCCCAAAGACGAATCTCGCCGTTCCAACAACTCCCAGGAAGCTTGATTTGCCCACCTAAGGACATAACGTCATCCTCAACCATTTCGTTTCCTCTACAAGAAGTAGAAGAATACACTAAGTAACAGAAAGTGTTGTGTGGTACGCGCCTCACGCGCCAAGAGACTTTCTCTCCTAAAACACGCGATCCCTCTCCTTTCACCCCTACCTTCGCCGATCTCGGCGTTGGCTCCCGCCGGTCCCCATGGCCAAGAAAAAACCTAAAAAACCACCCAGGGACCTCCCCATTGGAGTAGCCTCTCTTTCGTCCCCACCTACCACCCCAGCATCGCCTGCGTCCCCAACAGCAGCTGGTGTCCCCGTCTCCTCTAGATCTACGGAGTTACCTGCGACCTCTTCGGTCTCGGCTAACCGCAATACTACCGATTTGACAGCCGGAGTTGGATCTCCAACTGTCGAAGCTCCAGCTACTGTGGATGAAATCTCCTCAACAGTACCTGTAAGTGAGTCAGAACCCAACAGTGGAAACCCGGCCGACGAGGCGACCTCAGATCCGTCGACGGTAAACCTTCCCCCGAAGGCTACAGACAACCCCACCAGCAAACCCGACCTTCCATGGAAGAATCTTGTCAATGGAAGCTCGATTAAGATGCACAAACAAGGTACTCCTTTCACCCTTGAATCTGGCGAGGCGTGTGTTACAATACCGAACGCAGTGATTGAAAGGAACAAGAAAGCTTGGGATAGCTTCATTTTAGGTCAATTTTATGAAGAACCTCCTTCGCGAGGCGCCGTACAAGCAATAGTAAATGGTATTTGGAGCCGCCAACGTAAAGACATCTCGGTTTCAAAAATGGAAGGAAATTCGTTCCTCTTCAAAGTGTCGTGCCCAAATGCTCGACGGAGAATCCTCAGTCAAAGCCTTTGGCAAATCGATGGCCAAACCATGTTCGTGGCTAAATGGTCCCCTGAGGTTCAACCCTCAAAGCCAGAACTAACAATGGTACCTGTTTGGCTAGAATTCGCGGGTGTCCCGCTACAGTTCTTCAATAGAGAGGGTCTTCAACACATTGCTGGTCTTGTGGGGAACCCAATTTGCCTTCACCCCCACACAGAGAATCTGATAAACATCGAAGTAGCAAAGGTCTACACAGTGATAGACCCTAGAAAACCCCTGCCTGAGGCGGTGAATGCATGTTTCGAATCAGGCCAGATAAAGCGTATCCAGGTCTCTAGCCCTTGGCTGCCTTCCCTTTGCAGTCATTGCAAACAAGTTGGCCATACAGTGTCTAGATGCTCAAAAGCTCCTCCTACGTGCACCGCATGTGGATCGGTGAAGCATCCAACCTCAGACTGTCCTCGAGCAAAGAAGGATAAGCAAGCTGGCAAACGGCCCATCCAAAGCCAACTTCCCATAGTCGGTAAGGTTGTCATGCCTACATTAACAACCACAAGTGCATCAGAAGACTCGCGTAACCAAAGGACTGAGGCCCACACACCTTCATCTACCCGCACCCTAACAGCTCTGGAAGGACATAGGGTTAGTGCTGACCCCAATGACGGAGGCCAACACGGCTCCCAGTCACAAGCTAAAGCCTCCAATAAATCTTACCCCCTAGGTTTTGATGATGGACAGCTCTGTATAGACCTTCGTGACAACCTTTTCGCGCATCTGTCCCCTAAAACCAATGGTGCAGGAAAAGGAAAGGAAAATCAGAATTTGTCTGAAAACGATGTCTCCTCGGGCAGCCTATCTGAAGAGGAGGACAATCCAGAAGCGGACCCAGACCGTTTTTTGAAGGTAGTGTCTAAAAAAATGCTGCGAAGGAATCACCGAGGAGCTAGGGCTAGAGGCCCTCTAATCCTCTAATATCCCTCTTTCTTTATGGATATTTTTTGCTGGAATGTAAGAGGTATTAACGATAAAATAAAGCGTAGGAGTTTACGGAAGTGGTTGAGGAATAATCAACCGGTTTTTGGTGGGATTATAGAAACCCACGTCAGTCAGGCGAACTCACAAGCTATAGTATCTAGTGTGTTCCCGGACTGGAATTTTGTAGGAAACTATGAGTTTTCAGATCTTGGTAAGATTTGGTTAACATGGCACCCCTCTGTTCAGGTTACTATCATCTGCAAATCTCTCCAGATGATCACCTGCCTAGTCAAGCTGCCTTTTGTTGCTGAACAGTTAGTCGTCTCTGTGGTCTATGCATCCTCCACCTGTAGTGCTTCAAGGAGAACATTGTGGGCTGAGATAGTAGACCTTTCCCAGAATACTTCTATCTCAACAAAACCGTGGACCGTATTGGTGGACTTCAACCAAGTTTTGCTGCCTCATGAACACTCTAACCATGAAGTGCACACAATTCCTCCAGGTATACGCGACCTAAGTCAGTGCTTGATCACCTCTTCTCTGACTGACCTCCCTTATTGTGGTAGCACCTTCACCTGGACGAACAAGCATAGTACTGGTCATGTCGCTAAAAAGCTGGACAGAGTTGTGATAAACGACGCATGGATGGCTGCTTTTCCCACATCCCTAGCTATCTTTGGTGAGCCCGCTTTTTCGGATCATAGCCCTGGATGCCTCTTCCTTGACTGTCAAAGGCAGAAGCGTAAGAAGCCATTCAAGTTCATGTCTCTACTAAACCAAAATCCGGATTTTGGGCCACTTATCAAGGTCTGGTGGGATGCTCTTCGCCTCGATGGGACTGAAATGTTCAAAATTTCAAAGAAACTGAAACTTCTGAAGAATGTGATAAAAGACTTTAGCAAGGAGAATTATTCAGGAATAGAAAAGAGGGTGCAAGAAGCTTATGCAAACCTGCTTGCTTGCCAGCAAGAGCTCCTAGCGGCACCATCTTCTGTGAGCGTTGAAAAAGAAAAAGAAGCACATAGGATTTGGATTACCCTTGCTCTAGCAGAAGAATCCTTTCTACGGCAGAGAGCGCGTATCTGCTGGCTAGAAGAAGGAGACAAAAACTCCAAAATTTTTCACAGGTCTATTCTCACAAGGCAGAGTCTCAATGAGATAATTTTCCTCTTAGACGACAATGACCAGGTCGTGGACTCCAGACAGGGAATTCAAAACCTTGTCGTAAATTTCTACAAGGGTCTGTTTGGTGGTCAAAGTGCGCGTTCCTCAGTCACAGTTTCAGAAATATCAGCCCTTGTCACCAAACGCTGCTCTTCAAGCGCTCTCCAGATTCTAAATGCGCCTTACTCACCACAGGAGATCAAGAGAGCAACTTTCTCGCTTCCCAGAAACAAGGCCCCAGGACCAGACGGCTATTGTGTCGAGTTCTTCACTGCGCAGTGGGAAACAGTTGGAAGCTCAGTGATCGAGGCTGTCACTGAATTTTTCAGGTCAGGGAAGATGCTCAAGCAGTGGAATGAAACAATCATCACGCTCATACCAAAAACCCCAAACGCTCAACGGATGGGGGAGTTCCGTCCCATTGCTTGATGCAACACTCTTTACAAGATAGTGTCTAAGCTTTTGGCAAACAGACTAAAGAGGGTCATCCCGGATCTGGTCTCCAACTCCCAATCTGCGTTCATCCCGGGCAGACTTTTGGTGGAGAATGTTCTGCTGGCCACTGAATTAGTGCAGGGTTACAACCATAAAAACATATCGCAAAGGGGAATGCTCAAAGTCGATCTTAAGAAGGCTTTTGATTCGGTATTATGGGAGTTTATCATCAACACCCTAAAGGCAATGGAGTTTCCAGCGCCCTTCATCTCACTGATTGAGCAGTGTATATCTACAGCAAGGTTCTCTATTGCCATCAATGGGGAATTGTGCGACCATTTCACAGCCTCAAAGGGGTTGAGACAAGGTGACTCCATCTCACCCTATCTATTTGTATTGGTCATGGAAGTTTTCTCACAGATGCTAAGGAAGGCATACAACAACAACCTCATAGGAGCTCACAATAGCACCTCGAACCCCCAAGTTACCCATCTAGCGTTTGCCGATGACATCATGGTTTTCTTCGACGGGAAACTAATTTCCCTATCAAACATTACTGGGGTTCTCCAGGAGTTCTCAGACGCCTCAGGTCTTCAAATGAATAAGAGCAAGACAAACTTATACCTAGCGGGAGTGAACCAGGTGGAAACCTCCCAGATGGCTTCCCTTGGCTTCAACATCGGATCACTACCAGTAAGGTACTTAGGACTTCCTCTCATGCACAGAAAACTCAGGATATCAGAATACAGGCCCTTGTTGGATGCCTTAACAAAGTGATTCAGCTCGTGGGCAACTAGAGCTCTTTCTTATGCGGGCAGGCTGCAACTCCTATCCTCCGTGATCCATGGTACACTTAACTTCTGGATGTCGGCTTTTATACTCCCTAAAGGTTGCATCAAGAAGATTGAGAGTCTATGCAAGAACTTCCTGTGGAATGGTGATGTAACCAAGCGAGGGTCAGCAAAAGTCGCTTGGAGTAGTGTTTGTCTCCCAAAAGAAGAAGGGGGATTGGGATTGAGAAACCTAAGCATTTGGAACAGAACACTCTGCCTCAAATTAATTTGGAGACTGTTTGATGCCCCCGACTCGTTGTGGGCTATGTGGTTGCGCAATACCAAGATAAAGGATGGATCATTCTGGGCTATGGATGCAAAGAAACAATCCTCATGGACTTGGAAGGCCTTGTTGAACCTTAGACACACTGCAAGACGCTTCCTAAAGGCAAGGCTCGGTAACGGTCAGCAGATAAATTTCTGGTACGATTGGTGGACGCCTTTTGGCCCCTTAATAGACTACCTTGGTCCTTCCGGCCCATATCAAATGGGTATCCCTCCGCAAGGTAAAGTGGCCGACG
>NC_025687.1:26810129-26828251 GCF_000633955.1 Camelina sativa | reverse complement strand
AAGGCCCCAGGACCAGACGGCTATTGTGTCGAGTTCTTCACTGCGCAATGGGAAACAGTTGGAAGCTCAGTGATCGAGGCTGTCACTGAATTTTTCAGGTCAGGGAAGATGCTCAAGCAGTGGAATGAAACAATCATCACGCTCATACCAAAAACCCCAAACGCTCAACGGATGGGGGAGTTCCGTCCCATTGCTTGCTGCAACACTCTTNTGTGGTCGGTACCAGGAAACCCGTGATCACCTATTCCTCCACTGTGAGGTCAGCGAGGAACTCTGGTCGGAAGTAACTAGAAGACTTGGATACCGGTCATTCTCCTTTCACACTTGGGAAGCATTCATCAGCTGGTTGGACATGAAGGATAAAACATCCACACGTCCCCTACGCAGGCTAGTGGCTCAAGCCGTTGTCAACGCTTTATGGTGGGAACGTAACACTAGACACCACCTCAACATGTCCACTGAGACTACTATCTTATTCAAAGGTCTTGACAGGCAGATTAGGGATGCTATCCTGGCGAAGAAGAATAGGAAGTGTTTTAGGACCGCTATGCGGATATGGTTAAAGTTCGTTTAGAAGTATTATATCTCTCTTTTGGTTTCTTCCTTGTTTTTAGTTTTTTTTTGGCAAGAAGTAACCTCTGTATCCAGCTTTTGTAAGTTCCTCGAACTATTAGTTCAATTGAAATTCACGGGCCGTCAATTCCCCATCAACTGGATAATTAGCATCGGAATCAGAAGAGGAAGAAGAAGCCACTGACGTCGGGTGAATATTTTCGGTTAACTTATCTGTTCGGGTGAACCGAACCGAAAACCGATTGCCAATTCTAATTGCTGCCGGTCGGTTTATCCCTTATAACCGAACCCGAACCGAACACTCAAAATCTTGGTTCGGGTCGGTTCGGTTAATAATCCCAGGGCTTCTCCTCTCCCTCTCTCTTTCTGCTCCCAGGGTGGTGGTATGCTATGGTATTAGGGTTTTGGATTCTCTAATTCTTCCAAAACCCTAATAGCTTCTGGTTGTTGATTTGATTCACACGAAGAAGATTTTGGGGATAATGGTATTGGTAGAAACCGAAGAGAAATCTGATAAGTTTGAAGACATTAAAGCTACTAAGCGTCGTCGTGTGCGTAGCTCAGATATTGTTGACTCTATCGTCTCAGATAAACAAAAGTTCAAGAGAGTTCATCTCTGTAGGGCAAAACCATCTTATCTTCTGAGTCTTGGACCAAAGGCAAGCAGAAGCGAGTATCTCAATAGATTACCAGGGATCCTTCGTGAGTTACTTCGTAGGAGAAACTGGAGTGATGCAAGTCGTGTGCTTTCTGTTCTGATGAAAGGCACAATTAAAGATCCTTGTCCGAAGATGAACCGTCTCAAATACGAGGTCTTTTTGAGTTCCAAGGTTTTTGCCTTTATATGATGAAATGGTTCTTTATTGTTTCTTCTTTTGTTTTTGGCAGGCTCATATACAAATTGTGAATCACTCGGAAACTAAGAAAAACAAAGCCGATGAGATTGGAAGAATATATGATACTTGGATTGGGCAGATTGGTAAACAACATAAAGAGGTTCCTTTTTTAGATTTGTAATTCGTTTACTTGATTGTGTGGACATATTAGTCTAAGGCTCGAGGATAACATTGAGTTACTTGGTCATTTGAACAGGAGAGACTCTTGGTTTGGTACGAGCAAATTTGTCATTTTATTGAGCATGATATGAACACTGATGCCAATAGTGCTGCAATCAGGTACGATTGATATCTTCTTGAACTAGTTTTTAATAGGATGTTGAGGTTTCTGTAGTTTGCATTTGATAGTTTCAGTGCACATGTTATCTTGTAATTGTGTATGTTGATAGTCTTTATGTTTACAATGATACAATCTTTATCCACCAATGGAATAGTTCCACCTTCCTGAGGTGGTCTGCTACGTTTCTGCTTGGGTTAATATTGAACTCTGTTTTATCTTTTGGTAGTTTGATGCAGAACCGTGATTTCGGAATGCTTCCACGGGCCAATCTTTTTATAGGAATCACATTCTACAAGATGTGGTGTAGTAAATTCTTGAAGGATTTACAGCCTGAAGAGGCAGATGACAACGAAAGTGTATCCAATATGTCGGGATCAAGATCTCATGATAGTCTGGTTGAGGGTTCAGGTAGGGATGAGTCGGTTTGCTCTACGGCGTCAGAGGTTTCTGCTAGAAACGATTCAGAGACTTCCGTCATGTATTGTAAAAAAGATTCCCATTTGTCCATCAGTGACTCAGGAACAAAAATGGATACGAAGGTAAAATTAAAGAGTACTCCGCATGTTACCACTTCACCACAACTCTATGCAGCCTCTGAAGAAAACGAAGGCTCTTTGCGAGATGGAGCTGAATTTGATCCCACCGTTATTAATATTCTTGGTTAGTACTGAGAATTTCTTTTTGCATTACGCTATAATCTATAACCACGTCTGTTGAATCTATGGTTTTTTTTTTCAATGTTAGGCGACATGGATCCGTGGTTGCTTCCCTTAAAACCGCCAGAAGATCCTGATTGCTACATAAAGATTGTCAATGATGCTTATTATAAGGATGCTGTCAAATATATGCGGCATACTCTTCAGTCCCCGCCTCATGTATCTTTGGCTGCATTACATCCACTTGTACATGTAAAAACTGATTTAATTATTTTTGCTTATGTGTCTCATAATGTCCTCATGTTCATCCCTTAAAAGCTGGAATGTCTCGCACTAATTACATGTTTGTTTTTTCCTTTTCTAGCTTCTGTTATTTGGAGGTCATGTAGATGAAGCAATGAAAATGGTCGAGGAGATGTGCAGGAAGGTACATGACATAAAACCTTTCAGGTACCAAGATATATTTTTCATTCTCTCGCCCGCCTTAGGAATTTAGAATCTGGTATCAAAGGATTTTCTGAAGTGGGTTTTGGTTCTTTTGTTCAACTGTAGGATTAAGGCCCTAATGATGGAGAAATTTCATCGTAACAGCGACATTCTTGCAAAATCCTATGAAGATATCTTAAAGATTGATCCTAGTTGTGTAACTACCCTTAAGAAGCTTATTGGAATGTGCATGGAAGGTACTTAATATCAATCCATCAGACACCTTTTAGCCTTAAGACCTTGAATCCTGCCTAAGTTGTTAATAATACCATCTGTTTTTAATTACCTGCAGATGAGTATAGTAGACAGTCGCTAATCGAGATGATAGCATTGCATGTAGAAGCTTCTTTTCCTGAGCCTGAAATCTGGAAGGAGTTGGCCTCTTGCTTCAGTCACTTCGTTGAAAATCTTGATGAAGACAGAATGTCTGTATGCCTTGACGACAGATCTGGAGATAAACGGAACCAACAAACATATTCTGTTCGATACAACCCGACACCAAAAATGTTCACCAGTACATTATGGGCTCTTCGGGCTAAGTGGTGGCTGAACCGCCATTTCTCCCCTGAAATGCTCGAGACAGAAATTAAAAACGGTATGTTAATAGGAGACTGGGAGATGATGAGTTACAAAGCGGCATGTGCAAGTCACATCTACGGACGAGACTTTGGTTATGTAACAAAAGTTTACGAACTGTTGAAGAGTAGCAACAACAGAGAGTTTTTCAACTTCTTGCGAGAACACAGAAGGAACTGGAACAAGATTTACAATTTTGAATAGTGTTATTTTTTTTGCCAAACAATTTTGAGTGTGTGAACCCATTATTTTTAGTTTTACATGATAGAAGATGTATATCGATTTTGAGTAACTACTAACACTTTTGAGTTTTGACTGTAAATTTGTAAAATGATATGCAAATGACTAATCAAGATAAAGATCATTAAAGCCTAAGCAAGCAAATGACAAGAAAACAAGAGAAGTAACTAACTGTTATAAGAAAAAGAACCTAAAATAAACAAATTAGCCTGTACACTTTTCATTATCACGTAGCCAAGAAACCAATTAAAAGATGACAGTTTTTGACCATTCACACATATTTTATGTGCACAAAAGAAAGAAAAAAAAAAGTACAAATTTACAGAAAATTCTTTTGGAGCTGAAAACAAACCCAAACTCTGTTTTCTTCTCTTCTTTAAAAGTCTCCTTCTATATATAAATATATTTATATAAACCCAATAAGATTAGATGATAACCATTCTTCTTCCTATACCTTTCTCTTCTCCATAACCAGTGCCTCTGATTTACAGATTGGGCAGACGTTCTTCACAATCAGCCATTTCTCCAAGCATTCCGCATGATACTCGTGCCCACAATCCAAAGTCGCAATCTTTTCTTCGTTCTTGAAGCTTTCCTGTAAAGAAATATATTGAGAGGAATCTTTAGCGCTCTAAATTCAAGCCTTGTGCAGCCATTAAAAAGTTTTGAGAGTAAGTTGGCTATTTTTTACCTGACATATTGTGCACGGTTCAGTTTCTGAATCCTTAGTTCTTGGAGACGACGACTCTATTTCAAGGTTGATTCCAGAACATATTCTTGTTTTCAAATGATTCTTAACATCTTCCTCTGGCAAACCAGTGTTTACGGTTCCAATTCGCTCACTCAACGCAAGCAGGTCCTGTTCAAACCCCAGATTTTCAAGTCAGATCAACAAAATGATCAAAGAAAATTGCATTGTGGATTCTCAAGCTCAGACTAAACCCAAGATAAAAGACTGTAACTTTTAGCTCCAATCTCTGATAACTACATAGGTAAAGAGTGATGATGGGATCACCTCGTAAGACATTTCCTCGATGTCCAATCGCATATCTCGATGATGATCAATGTGATTATTTCCAGAACCACCAAGGAAGTCACCAAACTCCAAAAGCGCAACTTCCTACACACATTGTGGAGAACCAAAGATACAGAACCTTGAGCAAGACGGAAATGGAAAGATATGGGACAGACAAATTAAGGCAAGAAAGTTACATACATCATCAGGCATCACTCTAAGCCGAGGAACTCCTCCACGGTGCTGTCTAAGAGTTGCTACAGGTACAGAATCATCTCGTTGATGATGCTGGTATATCCGAAACCCGGTTGGTTGAACCGGACCCACATGACTCGAACCCATCTCTGAGCCCGGGGGACCGCTATTCATTGTGTTCTGAGGAGCAAAACCCCCAGGAGGAACTCTGTATGAAGCTGGAGAAGCCATGTGAGGATATAATGTGGCGTTCTGGCCTCTCACGCCTTGTACAGGAGGAGGTGCCGGGTGATGACTATAATAGTGGTCCCTCGGGTTTAACTGTGAAGGATACATAAATGCTGTAGGGTTTCTGCTACTAGACTCTATGGAACCAGCGACAATGTTACTACCTGAAAGGGCAATCAAAGATAGTAAATAAGATTACGAATTTCAAAACTTTAAAAAGAGTTTGTGTGTTAATAGGTACCGTGCATGTAAGGTGTGTGAGGCCAAAACGAAGGTGAGCCATCAGATCTACCATGGTGCTGATCATACCAGATTGAGCCAGGAGGTGGAAAAGGATGATGACCTGCATAGTTTCCTGGAATGAAGTTATTTGGAGCATGAGGAGGAGGAACAGGGTTCACTGTAACAGCTCCTGGTCTGTTCCTAGCGCCTCCAAAAGGTGCTATTGTCTCTGGTGTGTTGAATGGAGCTGCTAAGGTACTTAAATATGGAGGTTGTCCGGGTATTCCTTCAGCGTTCTTTCGTTTATATGTCCCTCTTGTGTGATCCATAAAATGAGCATTTCTTTCGTATTCATGATCAGGACTTACTCCAACTACACCGTGATTGCTTGAAGATGGTAACTGACCTGGAGGGGCCTGAAATGCCACATAGGGAACATATAAATTCGTTGGAGCACGCTGATGAGGATGATGCTGGTACTGAGGAAGCCCGTAGAACATTGCTGAGTTGTCATAAGCTGGGTCTTGAAGAGAATGAGGTTCTAAATTAGGAACATTTGCAACCATGGCAGGGATACTAATATCCGGTTGTTGGGGAAAGCTGCCTAAAAGGATGCAAGGTTCTGGTTGGAGAGAAGCTTGAGATTGCTGCTGCTCCATTTCTAAATCAACAGTCCTATTTCTTTGTCCCATTTCGCTTGCTGCAGAAGCCCTCTGATAGGGTTTTGTATTCATAGAAACATCAACAACCATATGGTGACACAACAAAGCATACGACTGAGTAAGAAATCAAACATCTTGATTCCCACCAATGCAACATTTTCACATCTCAAGCTGATACTAAAAAAAAAACTAAGCCATCACATTGTCATATGCACATGTAAACTGCTGAGTTTGGGAAATAAGTAAGGAAACCAAAGCATACAAAACACATGAATCTCCTTTGATTCAGCCTCAGAAACCGTATTCTCGGAGGATTGCATTAGTGCATTCTCAAACTCATGGGAATAGGGTAACATTCTCAATTATCATTTTTTCCACCAAAATCAAAACAAAAAGACTAAAACTTTAGCTGCAGAAACCAAAAACCAAATTCACAAAACAATAACAATGCAAAAAAAAAAGATCATAACTTTCTTACAAAAACAAAAACAGGAAACTAGCCAAACCCATGCCTAACTAGAATCAGGAGCAAAAATTAAGCAGAAACAAAGAACAAAGTTCAAACCTTGAGAACATTAAGATTGTGAGAGAGAGAGAGAGAGAAAGACAAAAGCTTTCAATGGGGGCTGAGCAAACAGCAGCAAAAGACACAAAGAGTTGCTAAATTTTCCTGAGAATCCGAAACCAACAAAAAAAAAAGAAACTCCCTGCAAAAAGATAAAACCAAAATCAACGAATGATCAAAAGAGATTACAAATTCATAAAAACAAAACTGACCAAGAACAATGCAATTTCTTGAGATAAACTTGATGATATAACACAATTATCAAAAACTCACCAAATAAAAAAAAATTTCCCAGGACCAAAAGAGAAACTGGGAAATATATTTATTAAAAAAAAAGAAGTTAAGAGAATCCGATTAACGTTATGATTACCTGACTTTAGAGGTTTAATCAGGGAGGGAGAGAGAGAGAGAGAGAGAGAACCAAAGAAAAGAAAGAGAAGAGAAGAAAGAGGAGGTGAGGGAGAGAGAAGAGAAGAGAAGAGCCGTCGGTTTCTTGATTCTAATTTCTTCTCTCACTGTGACGGAACGATGAAAATTGCTTTTTTTATAATTTATTTTCGCATTTATCTTTTTTTTTTCATTTCCTATTTTTTTCATTGGTTTATCTTTTTTTTTTGCTTCGTATATATATATATTTTTTTTAAAAATAAAAAGGGTAAAATGGTGTCCTAATTATAGACATAAACGACGTCGTAATTATGTATAAAATTCATTAATTGACTGACTTTAATTAGTACACACTTTTGATATCATTTCTTATGGTTTGGGTGTTTTTATTATAGCTGATTGATGAAGCATGCCAACCATTAATTAAGAATGATTTATTAGCTAAGATATCAAAGTTTTAAATCAATGTAGATTTTTTTTTCTAAAAAAAAATATACTAAAATGTATTTTTGTTATTCATTAAATGATCCACATTGAGATGCTTTTGTTATTTTTTTCTTTGGTGAAGTGTATAAGTGAAAGTTTCTGAATGTGTTTATATGCATTAGATAGATTTTGAGCAAAGTTATTAATTGTTTGGATTTTTTCATTTTTGTTAAGACAAGCTTTGGGGGAAGTGTCCCCATGTGCTTTCTTTGTTGAACCAGCTTGACACCTAATTATGCTCAATATTAATTTAGAATTTATGGGCTACACAACTTTGTGAACTATCTAAAATGTATGTACATACACACCACATCCCATCTCTAATGCGTTGTATAGTTATCTAATTTAATGATGTGTATTCTCCTTGTTGGTGGAACAGGCCTTAAATTTTTTTGTTTTGTTACTCCCCAAAACTTTTTTTGATTATGTCATATGTTTATAAACTTATAATTCCCAATGAATTGATTGGTTTATGTTTTTCATCATATATATACTACTTTTAGATTCATTAAAATTGCATATCCAAAATCCAAACACGTCATTTTAAAATGATGGTTTTTATTGATCTTATTTCAAATTAAATTACATTTGAAAGTTTGTAACCAAAAACTACGTCAGCTAAGATATACGTTTGACTTTTTTTTTGTCAAACATATACTAGTAGAATGAATTCGACATACACTTAAATCTATGACATCGTTCTTAGTGTATTTGATTGATATGCCAACAATATATCTCGAATTCATCGTCACTTGTTTGTATAATAATCTAATACTAGTAAAAAAGTTTTGATATGGTATAATACGCGAAGTAAGCCGTAAAAAATTACACTAGCCATACACGTTACGTATATGTTGAGAAAATCAAGTGTAGCTTAAAAATTGTTAATCACCAATTTATAACAAAAACCATAAATATAATTTTTGGGGTTATAACATTGCTTCCAACTGTAGAGTTTGGATCAGATTCTTTCTACTGTCTTAAACCCACGAAGAGAATATGCTCTTTTATTCCCTCTTTTTTTTTGCTATTTCTTTAATTATCGACTGTATTAGCCACATGCATCAAATAACGAAATGGAAAAACAAAAACGATATATAACGATCACAATGCAATGATCAATTAGAACGAAAGTGATCTGTGAATTATCACATCGATAATATTTTGTACCAATATTTCATATACCACTGCACGTGACACGTCTAACTGTTTTCTATTTCCTATTCCTATCTATTAGGATGTGGATGAATAACATTATTACTTATAATTTAAAGGGTTAATTTGTACGACCAATCAGATATATTATATACAAAACTGTATGCGATACACATATATGTAGTACTGAATTAAAGATTCATTTAGCAACAAAGTTAGATCGTTTTGTTATTGTATAAGCATGACATTTTTTGTTTTTTTCCTTTTGAATTTGTATAAGCATGACATTGTTCCACTATATATAGATTTTGATATTTGCGCTCGGAGAATTTGAGATATTTATTGGTTCCTTGAAGTTAGGGTTTCAGATTTTGCTGCCGTCCCACTTCTTTAGGTGTAGTCCAAATAAGCTCTCCAAACTCAAATGTACCACTCTCTTGTGTACAGAGTTCATATAAAAAAATTAGGATTGTGCTTAAAAAAAATAAAATAAAAATTTGAATGAGCTAGTAAGAGTAACCAATTCTGTTTTATTGAATCAGACTTGCTTGAGCTTAAACAACAAAATAGTGAATGGCCAATAGGCCCAACACACACAAAAAAAAAAAAGTACTGAAAAAAGAAGTTGTCACATTTGTGCAAGTGCAAACATAAAAATAGTTGTCACGTATAAAATGATTTTGAAGAAGGATATATTCAAGACTGATAATAAGGATATATTCGAGACTGATAATAAATGTATAAAATGATTTTGATTCGAAAACTATGTACGAGTGTTATCTTATCTTTAACTGCATTCGGTAAAAGACTATTCAAAATATGGACGTGAATAAGAATAAGAAATTATTGTGTATAAAAATTGTAATATTCAGAAAAGTAGCTACTTGTTTTGGTTCGTTCAATTGGCTACTTGTTTGTTAAAAGTTTATAATATACTTTTTCAGTTATTTTGTTTGGATGCTATCAAAAAGTCATAATAATCTCTCCAATATTTCTACTTGAGATTTGACCTAAAGGCACTGTTTCTTGTCATCTGTTACAGTGTAAAAAAAAATCTGATTAGATTTGTCTGTTAGTTAAACGTGTTTCTCTTTTTTTTTTCCTCTGTATGGTAATTTGGTAGCAAAAATATTAATTGTAAATGTCATCAAAGTTCTTATTGGAAGTTAGCTAAACTACATCTACACGTCCTAACTATTACCCGTAATTAACGGTCCTATGTTATGAACTCATGATATAAATTTTGTTGACAAAGAAACAAATTAAAGTAAATGTTATGAGACTTCGTTTCATCCAAACTGGTTTTTGTTCATGCAAACGGTTAAGATTCACCAAAAATAATAAAAAATAAAAATAAAAACCTAACATATAATTTCTTATTACATTATTATAATATGGGAGTTGAATAAAATGCATATAGTATTGTTGTTTTGGTCTTACGAGAGAGATCTCTGCAATCAAGAACCGGTTCAATCTCGTTAGTTCCAAGTCATTACATTTTTATATTTAACCCACCAAACACATGATTCAACGTATTTTACGTGTAATACTAAAAATACAAATGATTATTTTTTTCGAAATGCTTCTATGGAAGATTGGAAGTCTTCAAAAATCGCAATCAAATCACAAATTATTATGTTCTTTCTTTTGAAAGAATAAATATATATATAAAGTTATCACTAAATTATCGATTATTATAATGTTTTTTCCCTGTTGTTTTTCTCTCATCTCCTTAATTTTCTTCATCATAATGATGAGTTTTTTTCTTGCCCAAAAAAAAGAAAGAAGAACATCATCATCACATAAACAGAGGAATCTCATTATTTCAGGAGGGATCAGAAGACATGAAAAATAAAAAACACAAAAGAGTTCAAGATAAGAATCATCTGTACGGGATAGTGTTACAAAAGAAACACAGTTAATTAGTGTAAAACAAATCTAGCACTCTTGTCGGACATTAGTAGCTACAGCTCGAGCCCAGAACTTGATCTGATCTTTCATTTCTTTTCTTGAATCTTTCGGAACCCTAGGCGGTGTAGCCAGCCCGCTTGCGACACGTGGCTCGACCAGTTGGTCTTCATAATCTTTCAGCCTCTGAATCTCTTTGGTTGTCTCTACGCTGCTTAATGTTTTACGCAGCGTTTTGGGGATTGAGCTCCCTTGTTTGACCATAACAGTGTCTTCTGATCTCAAGCTTCTTGGTGGTCTCTGCCTTTGATTGCTTGAAGCCTGCACCAAGATTCAAACTTAAATATGTTTTTGATCAAACTAAGTTCTCAATAACCATTACTAATTTCTCTGACATAGAGAATGATTCATTTCATTACCTTTGGAACATTATGTGAGCTAGCGAGGGCTTCACGGATCAAGAATCCCATTCTTGAGTCGTCATCCTCCTCATTATCTTCTTCTCTTCTCATGTTATTTGGCATCGTTTGAGTTCTTTGCAAACAAATCTTGACACTACTTCTTGTTTTGTTCCTTTCACTAATCCCTTTGTCACGTACCATAGTTTCCTTCTTCTGCAAGAAACGCTCACCAGACGTCGTCGGTTCTAGAACCCTAATCTTCTCGGAGAACTGCCTTGTCAGCTTACTAATCATCTTCTTTGCCTCGCGGTCCACCTCTCTTTTTTCTATCTGAGGCGGCAAAGAAGGAGCTCGGATTAACCCACGTTTTGTGGAAGCTTCTTGAATCTTCCCCGGAGCCGAACGAGATCCAGATTTGGGAAGAACCACGGGTTCCTTATTCTCCAAGGAAGAGCCAGCTTGCCTCGGTTCTTGAACCCTAATATTTTCAGAGAACTGCCTCCTCAGTTTCATCTGAGATCCGCCTTCTCTACTACCTAAAGAAGGTACCCTGATTATAGATGCTTCTAGAACCTTCTCCGAATCTGAATCTCCCATTGTTTCAGCAGAAGAAGAAGGGTAAGGATCTGAGTGACAATACCTCAAGCCTCTTGATCTCCTTGTAAATAAGTTCTCAAAGAACCAGTAATCTTCAAGAAGATCATCAATAAGTAAATCACTTGAACTTACACGATCCATGTCCTTTTCAGACAAGTGATTACAAAAGATTTTTTTAAACAAAAAAAAAGTTAAAAAGAAGAGGACAAGAGACAGAGAGACTCTAAAAAGAGAGAAGTTGTGTTTTATAACAAAGATTGAGTCTTCTGGTTTTCCTTTGTGGGTGTATTTGTTTTGTTCATATCTGTGTTGTTTATAGTGAACATCCAATGTATTTGAAGCATCGATTCATTCTGGAGTTTTATTTGGAAGTGCCCACATGGGCAGCCTTTCTTCAATTATTATTTTTCTTATAGTTTTTATTTATTTATTATATCTGTGTAGAGTGAATATATTGGTTTTTGAATAGAATATTTTCAGGATTTTCCAAGTAAAAATAATGCTGAAATTGGAACTTAATTATTACAGGATAAAATAGTTACAACTTACACAACAATAAAGTCAACTAAATAAATAGAGTATAGGTATAGTGAAAGTCATGTGAATATTTCTTTAGCCAAAACAAAAAAAAGTTACGTGATTAAAGAGGTATCTAAAGTGGATAATAAAATACATAATTTTGGCAACAACTAAACTATAAGAAAGAAAAAAGTTTCAACAAAGTTATGATTGCTTAAGGGACGGCATAATAATTAATCACTGTCAGATAGTCCACAAAGACATGTGATTTCTCTGTTTATATACATTAGTAATAACCGTATTACGTAGTGTGTCATAATAAAAAGATTTTGAAACATGTATTTGGAGAAAAAAATACAAAGAATTTGATTATTTAAAGTATCATAATCAGTTGGAAAAAAAAACAATAATCACGAGTTCTCTAGTCTCTAGATCTCCGTCAAAAAGCCGCAATGTTTTTGTATTGTTGACAAGTGGTTCAATTAGTGATAAGAACGAACGATAGTATAATACTATTTTAATATGAGTTGAATAAATGAATATATATGATGGATTTGATTGTTGATTGTTTTATTTTTGTTTGTAATCACGTGGATATGATTAGAAAGTGACGAATTTTAAGATACTCAAATATTTGGTCAATTTTTACTTTCTTTCTTGTAGTTTATACTTTTTTTTTTTGAAAAAGGCTTAATGTAGTTTATACTTATAGCGCCTAATTAATCTTTCGCGTGCTGCTAAATCAAAGCATTTATTTGATATCTTCCTTCGTAAATGAAGAATGTTTCACAATAATCCTACTTGTACGTATAATATAACAAGATACTACAAACTTAAGCCGCAAATAATGATTTAAGATTTCTGTAAATGTCACATTGACACTAAAATCTTCCCAAATAGAAAATTATAAAAAGAACAGTTGGGCTTTTCTCCTCCCACTAGATCAAATGCTTTGGATATGATTTGCTCTCTGAAATTTTCAGCAATTAAAGTGTTTCTGCTTTCTAGTTATGTGAAACCTTTGTTCACTTGTGTCCTTGTATACTAGTATTTTTTTGTTTATACTAAACGTGTTCTTCGATTTCAAGTCACGGCAAATAAAGGTATTCAAACTTTTGATTTAGTAAAATGCGCTATTGGGCCTAATAATCGGCGACATTTCGTTATTACTCGGGAAGTAAAAATGGTGAGCAAATTTTATTTTTTCATCATTTATACTACAAGTCGCTTAAAATTTGATTTGAAACCTAAGGTCCTAAGCAATAAAAAAAGAGATTCATGTTTTTAAGTTGCAGATAGACAAGTTTATCTACAACTAGTATTAGTTATTTTTACATTTTGGTAAATGGGCTGGTTTTAAAAACTGTCTTGACTTTTTAAGTGTTTAAAGCCATATTTGCACTTTTAACTTTTAAGCGTACATTTCTCCAAGGCAACAAATTCGTCCCAACTAAATAAAAATCGAACTAGAAGATCGACTAAAAAATTATTTTTCCTTCAGTTCAGAGCGGCCTAATTCACCGTTACCCCATCCCAACACCTAGTTGTTAAAATTTAATTATTTTCTTGTGGAAAAAGTAGTACGTGAAAGAAAGAGAGAGGAACCAGTGGCATTGACCAGACCAGCCTCGAGCCCTCTGCCTTTTTTTTTTCAATTATAAACGCGTTTTGTTTGTAAGAAGATGACTATATGGTCAAATATAGTCTTCTGGCCAAGTAACACTACATTACACTCACTTTATATAAACAAAAAAGACAGCACACCACACACTTCATATGATATATATATTACCCAACAGCTACCAGTGTGTATAATGGACACTGAAAATTAAAAAGAAAGACCAAGAAGCCAAAATGCCAAGATGCTAAGAACTCTTGTGGTCTAACACACCACTTCGTTAAGATCGTTTTTCTTACTTTTTTGCTCTAGTTTTCTTGACCAAAGATGCAGCCGATCTTCCATGCGATCCTTCAAAATGACCTTCCAGCTTTTCTTGGTTTGGTCGAAGAGAGAGAATCGTCGCTGGAGGAGAGAAGCGAGGAGCAAAACACAAACAACACGGTTCTGCACATGGCTGCGAAGCTTGGTCACCGAGAACTCGTCTCCAAGATTATTGAGCTCCGACCGTCCCTCCTCTGTTCCCGCAACGCACACGGAGACACACCTTTGCATCTTGCTGCTCTTCTTAGAGACGCAAACATAGTTACGCAGATGTTAGACACTAGACTGGAACTGTGTTCTGCACGCAACAACAAAAACCAAACACCTCTACACTTAGCTTGCCTTAGCATTTTCATGGTGGCTGGTAAACTCATCGTGGAAAAGACGTATTCAGTCGACCTCGATGAACTCAATTTCGCCATATCAAGTGGAGCTATTTGTAAGTTTATAGTATATATATACAGCGCTCTCAACATGTTTTCGTACATAATCTTGTATGAACTCACCGGCTCACAATTGTGTTGGGATCACTGTCAGGTATTGTTGGGTTTATACTGGAGAGATTTCCAGAGCTAGCTAGGAAAAGAGCTTAGGTGGTTGAAGGCGGCGCTCCATCAACGCTACTGCATCATGCGTGTGACAAAGGGGACCTTGAACTGACAAGTATATTGCTAGGGCTCGATCATAGTCTAGAAGAAGCTCTTAACACCGAAGGTTTATCACCTCTGCATCTGGCAGTCCGAAGAGGCTCGGTACTAATCCTGGAGGAGTTTGTGCGAAAGGCTCCATTGTGTTTCGAAGTTCTCACGCCGTCAAAAGAGACAGTCTTTCATCTAGCTGCACGAAACAAAACTATAGATGCCTTTGTTTTCATGGCTGAGAGTTTGGGCATTAGCAGCCGAGTTCTTATGAAGAAAAAAGATCAACATGACAACACTGTGTTACATGTTGCTGCTTCCGTGGCTGCTTGTGCTCCGGTGAGTAGCTCTCTCTCCTCTGTATTCCCAAATTTTGACTTTAGTTAGAAATTTTTTTGACTAGCCAGATATACTTTATGTTAGGAATCCAACCTTGACTATAAGATGATACTTAATATTCTAATATACAAGTGACATATTGAATCATTTGGCTCACTTATTGTCAATTTATTTGTTTTGTGTTTGTGGTGTTTCTTCTCACATATTCCTATTGAATAAACTGCAGCTTATAAGTTACATTGTTGGTAATAAGACTTTAAATATCAGAGATAGGAGTTTTGGTGAGCAGCTAATTAATATCAGAGATAGGAACAAAATGGGTTATCGAGCTTCTGACCTTGTACCTCTAGAAGCCAAAGACTTTGAGTTTATATCAAGCTGCCTGAGGTGTGACGACACCAAGACTTCAGAAGAACTGGAGTACTCTAAGAAGGCTGAGAACAATCAAGATTACAGAGGCCACTCTAATTATCCAGTAGATAATACTCATAGACGCTCTCATGAAAGGGAGGTTATACGGTTGCTTGAGCTAATCGGAATAAGCACATCAGAGATAGCAGATAAAAAAAGAAAAGCAAGAGACATGAGAATAAAAGGGGTCGTAAGAGCTTGGAACATGAGATGCATATAGAAGCATTACAAAATGCAAGAAACACGATTGCCATATATAGTGGCGGTCCTGATTGCTTCGGTTTCTTATGCCGGTGGGATAAACCCTCCGGGAGGCGTCTACCAAGATGGGCCATGGAAAGGGAAGTCAACTGTAGGCAATACGGCAGCGTTTAAAGTCTTTGCAATATGTAACAACATGGCACTGTTCATGTCGTTGAGCATTGTTATTCTTCTCGTTAGCATCATACCTTACCAGAGGAAACCCTTGAAGAAATTACTAGTGGCCACGCACAGGATGATGTGGGTTTCTGTAGGGTTCATGGCAACGGCTTATGTTGCGGCATCTTGGGTGACCATACCTCATTTTCCAGGATCACGATGGTTGTTTCCGGCTATTGTCTCCATTGCTGGTGGATCACTGACGGTACTCTTTTCCTATCTAGGAGTTGAGACAATCAGTCATTGGTTTAAGAAGATGCATCGCGTAGGAGGAGGACTACCGGTTCGTTTTATCAAGAAAACCCGTGTCAGAGATATACCTCCCATGACAAGGGCCAGCTCAGATCATACAATGCCTTCCCTTGCAAGGACGTCCTCAGACTTGGCCGCCTCCGAAGGATCAGGCTACTTCACCTATTGAATCTTTTGGATAAAGTGTCTAGGGAACGTAAACAAGTACTGTACCACCTATGTTGTTTCTTTTAAGAGTGAAAGTCCAAAGAATAATGTCACTATTGTGCAGTCCCTGAAGATTGACCGTCCTTCTCCAACCTGCTTGATGAGTTTAACTCGCCGGAGTCCTTTCCACTATTCTATATCTCTCTGATCCCGCGTGTGTCAAATACAAATGCAGATTGTCTTGCCCGTGCTTCGTGTTCTCTTATCTCTGAAGTTTCTTTTGTAAACCCCTTCCCTCCAGTTTGGACAACTAACCGAGGAATTTCCTTTTAATTTATTATTTGGTTGAGAAAAAAAAGAGTAAATAGATACACTTTTAGTTAAAAAAAATAGTTGTAGATAAGTTCAAAGTTATTAAAATAAAATTAAATTTAACAAAGAATATATATTTAGTTCTTTTCATAAGTAAAAACAATGTGTAAAAGTAAAGAGAAAAACTTTAAGTTATAGAAAATAGTTATTTTTTTTTTGCTATAATATACTAATGTATATCCATTTACAAATCTACTATATACATTACCACTAAAAGTGTATTTGTACACATAAATATATTTTACTGTTAAAATAAGTTATTGTATGTCTCTTCACTTTAACATTTTTTTTTTGTCAACCATTGGGCCATAATTGGTCGGTCCATTAGCCAAATTCCTTATATTCGTAGGAAGCGGTACTCGATCCCTGGTGTGATGGTGCCTTCTAGAAATGGACTTACCTCTTCCCACTGCACTAAGGTCACTTCACCTTTAACATTTTTATAGTTACAAAAACGCATATGTTAATATTACGTACTCCTATCTTATATATTACAATAACAGTATTTTTGAATAAATTATTTGATTGATGAAAAAATATGAGACGATATTTTTTTATATTTTTTTACTTCAACCATCTTTTTTTTATATAAAGGTGAATATTTACATTTTTTTAGAAACAGTAATTAATTGTATATTTTCACATTCATTTTTTATCTTATATAAAATGTAATCATTTTTCTTGTAAAATTACCAACTTAAAATTAAAATATATAAATTATATTATAATTTCGAATTTTATGATATATATATATATAATTTCCTTATAATGATCTTTTTAAAATTTAAAGCTGTTTAAATTTTATAATTTTCTTGTAATTGCTTTTTAATATTTTTAAAACTGCTAATAGATTTGTTTTACAAAGATTTTTTTTTTCTTTAAAAGATTTCAAATTAAAATTAGGTTTTCTTTTCTCTATTTTACTTTTATATAAAACTTTTTTTAGGGTAGGTTTTGAATTTTTACATTTTTATTTTTTAAATTTTTAATAAATATATAATTGACATATGTCAATATCTGAATGATACAACTGACACATGTCACGATCTTATTAATGAATAATTTTGACATCAAGCTTTATATTATATAATAAGATATCGTACCAAATTATAAGAAGTGGCAATACAGTAAAACCTCTATAAATTAATAATGTTGGGACCAAGACATTTTATTAATTTATAGTGATATTAATTTATAGATATATTTTTAATTGTTTATTTTTTTTAAATTATGAATTGGAACAATTATAGCAAAATAAGATTAAACTTTCGGATGTTATAAATTTTATGGTTTAGGAATTGAACTTGTAATATTTATAAAGCATTATTGACAATAAATTACAAATACTATAAACAAATTGACTTATACACATGACATACATAAATTCAAATTTATGAATAATAATAATATTAATTCTCATATTTTAATATGTCTAATTATCAAATTGTAAATGGTGCATATTTAAAAATTAAAACTTTAAAATTTAATTATTTGTATGACATGTTATAAAATATTTTAGAGATATCATTATAGTTTGAAAATACAACATTACAA
>NC_025687.1:26807479-26809252 GCF_000633955.1 Camelina sativa | reverse complement strand
AGAAGATGCATCGCGTAGGAGGAGGACGACTACCGGTTTGTTTTATCAAGAAAACCCGTGTCAGAGATATACCTCCCATTTCAAGGGCCAGTTCAGATCATACAGTGCCTTCCCTTGCAAGGACATTCTCAGACTTGGCCGCCTCCAAAGGATCAGGCTACTTCACCTATTGAATCTTTTGGATAAAGTGTCTAGGGAACGTAAACAAGTACTGTACCACCTATGTTGTTTCTTTTAAGAGTGAAAGTCCAAAGAATAATGTCATATATAAATGATGTTTAAAATGACTAGTGTTAATCTTTTTGCTTGTTTTTAATGATCTTTATAATAATACAAGACAAAAAAATAATAACATGCAAACACATCAATTAACAGTAATTTTCTTAAATACCACTAAAATGAGTTTTTGTTTTTGTTCAAAAAATGTCATTTTTTATTTTTATATTTTATTTCTTTTTTTCAAAAATACCACAAACTTAACTAAAATTTAATATTAAAAATTAATCCCTAAATCCAAAATACTAAATCATACCCTCTAAAAAACTATATCATAAATCTACAATTGTCAACCCAAACCTTTTTAAAAAGAATTCTACTCTTAAAAATCAATTCTTTTTGTGTTTGTGGTATTTTTGAAAAAAACACTTTTGTGGTATTTTAAAAAAAGAAACTAAAATTTGGTATTTTTGAAAAATACTTAAAATGTGATATTATGAAGAATTTTTCGTTAATTAGTCATAACATTTTAAATAACAAGTAAAATGCTGATGGTCAAGTGGATTTATCTTATTAGGAAGCAAGATGTGTATCTTGCGGACCAAGTAATATGGACCGTAAATTCCGTTAGCGAAGTGAAGCGCAACCCAAATCCCAAGAGTGATTAGCCATCTGGGTGTTATACTCATCAGACATGGACGGACGCCACCGATCATCCTTTAAGGCTTGAGCAGCTGTACGTGGTTCCCTGTATTGACACAGACCTATAACATGAAGATTAAGTTTGTGTTTCGGTTTTGTGATGTTATTTTTGGCTCGAGTTTGCATTTTGTGGACATTTTGTGGTGGTTCAACGGGTTGAGGTATTTGTGGTTGCTGTGGTTGAGGTTGTTCGGTTGTTTCAGACGATGAGCGTTGTTGCTCAGGAGTGGCGGAGGTCGATGAAGAAGGTCGTGGGTTTCGATTCATTTTCGGTGGGAGCAGTGGGCTCAATGGGAGTTGTGTTCTGTCGGGCCTGGGTTTGTGGCCTATTTAGTGGAGCGGTGGGCTCAGTAGGAGGAGAGAGAGGAGATAAGTGAGGCGAAGAAGATACCTGAGGCAACGACGAAGATGAGCGTAACGGCGGTGACGGCGATGCAGGGTGAAGGATGATGCCAAGGGTTCCACTAGAGGACGAGGGCAAGGATGAATCACAAGGGACCGGAGTGACCAGTGAGTGTGAAGGAGGAACCGAAGCAACAATGGGAAGAGGAGATGGCGGCGGTGTATCTTTGGCAAACGGAAATATTGTCTCATCAAACGTGACATGCCGCGAAGTATAAATCCGGCCAGAAGGAACATGAAGACAATGATAAGCACTTTGCGTGAGGGAGTAGCCGAGAAACACACACAAGAGAGATCGACTTTGAAGCTTGTGTGTCGTGTACGACTTCAACCAAGGGAAGCAACGACAGCCAAAAACCTTAAGCTTGTCAATGTTTGGCGAAGTTTGAAACAACATCTGAAACGGTGATCGCTGGCCAAGAACCGGTGTAGAGAGACGGTTGATGAGATAGA
>NC_025687.1:26780987-26807222 GCF_000633955.1 Camelina sativa | reverse complement strand
AAATCAATTCTTTTTGTGTTTGTGGTATTTTTGAAAAAAACACTTTTGTGGTATTTTAAAAAAAGAAACTAAAATTTGGTATTTTTGAAAAATACTTAAAATGTGATATTATGAAGAATTTTTCGTTAATTAGTCATAACATTTTAAATAACAAGTAAAATGCTGATGGTCAAGTGGATTTATCTTATTAGGAAGCAAGATGTGTATCTTGCGGACCAAGTAATATGGACCGTAAATTCCGTTAGCGAAGTGAAGCGCAACCCAAATCCCAAGAGTGATTAGCCATCTGGGTGTTATACTCATCAGACATGGACGGACGCCACCGATCATCCTTTAAGGCTTGAGCAGCTGTACGTGGTTCCCTGTATTGACACAGACCTATAACATGAAGATTAAGTTTGTGTTTCGGTTTTGTGATGTTATTTTTGGCTCGAGTTTGCATTTTGTGGACATTTTGTGGTGGTTCAACGGGTTGAGGTATTTGTGGTTGCTGTGGTTGAGGTTGTTCGGTTGTTTCAGACGATGAGCGTTGTTGCTCAGGAGTGGCGGAGGTCGATGAAGAAGGTCGTGGGTTTCGATTCATTTTCGGTGGGAGCAGTGGGCTCAATGGGAGTTGTGTTCTGTCGGGCCTGGGTTTGTGGCCTATTTAGTGGAGCGGTGGGCTCAGTAGGAGGAGAGAGAGGAGATAAGTGAGGCGAAGAAGATACCTGAGGCAACGACGAAGATGAGCGTAACGGCGGTGACGGCGATGCAGGGTGAAGGATGATGCCAAGGGTTCCACTAGAGGACGAGGGCAAGGATGAATCACAAGGGACCGGAGTGACCAGTGAGTGTGAAGGAGGAACCGAAGCAACAATGGGAAGAGGAGATGGCGGCGGTGTATCTTTGGCAAACGGAAATATTGTCTCATCAAACGTGACATGCCGCGAAGTATAAATCCGGCCAGAAGGAACATGAAGACAATGATAAGCACTTTGCGTGAGGGAGTAGCCGAGAAACACACACAAGAGAGATCGACTTTGAAGCTTGTGTGTCGTGTACGACTTCAACCAAGGGAAGCAACGACAGCCAAAAACCTTAAGCTTGTCAATGTTTGGCGAAGTTTGAAACAACATCTGAAACGGTGATCGCTGGCCAAGAACCGGTGTAGAGAGACGGTTGATGAGATAGACGGCAGTGGTGAAGGCATACGACCAATATGAAGTTGGAATCGAAGCAGTAGACAAAAGAGTGAGTCCTGTCTCAACAACATGACGATGTTTGCGCTCAGCAAGGTCGTTGCGTTCCGGCGTATGCGGTGGAGGGGTCAAGTGAGAGATGCCATGAGTAAGTAGAAAACTACGTAAGACAACAAATTCACCGCCATTATCAGAAAATAAGGTTCCAATTTTCTGTTGAAATCGATTCTCCACCAACAATTTAAAAGCAACAAAGACATCCTTGACATCAGACTTGCGCTTAAGTGGATACAGCCAAGTATAACGTGTGAAGTGATAGACGATGAGCAGATAATACTTAAAATTATCAAAAGATAGAACAGGAGACGTCCATACATCCGAGTATAAGCATTCAAGTGGTCGTGTATTTTGAATAGTGTTTTGGGAAAAAGGAAGCTTGTGACTTCTATTAAGAGAAAAATCGGAGCAAGATAAAGGTTTTTGAGAACCCAAAACAGAAATTGCAAAAGTAGAAAGCATAGTGTTTAAAACACATGAAGAGGGATGGTCAAGACGGGAATGCCAGACCGAAAGAGGAGCTTTTGAGCTAGTGTAGGTAGACAAAGCAGTCATTTGGTGCGACGAAACCGACCATTCATACAATTCATCCTTGGTGCGGCCCTGAAGAAGTAGAAACCCCGTACTGAGATCCTTCACCTGAAAGAAGGCAGGATAAAATGCAACAGAGACACCATTAGCATTGCATAACCGGTATACAAAGATCAAGTTCTTATGAATGTCAGGAACACACAAAATTTTATTCAAAAGAAGATCACGGGAGCGAGAGGGAAGAAGTTTGGAACCAGTATGAGAAATAGCTAATGGAGAGCTATTAGCAACAACAACATCCTTCCCACCTGTGTACGGTGCATGAACAGAGAGGTTCACCAAATCCGACGTCATGTGATGCGTAGCACCACTATCAAGGATTCACGGGTTCGGATCATAGGGAGATCCAAAAGCAACATTAGCCCGTGGTTGCCACAGACGGAAAGGACTGCTTTGCGGTGAGCAAGTAGCGCGAGACTGAAACTGCGGACACCACCTCGCACTACGTTCGTGGGTGTAACAGATTTGGCAACAACCTTTGTAACCTCGAGACTCACCAGTGGACAGTGGCTGGTGAAACTGATGGGGAGACACACCCCCGTAGTTGGAGCCAGAGGAGTGATGGGAGGAGGACCGCTTGTTGTTGTTGTTGTTGTTGTTGTTGTTGTGACCACCACGAGATTGGTGACGAGGACGATTGGTAGCAACATTCGCCGTAACAGGAAACGTCGGTGGAGTAGCTTTAGAGAGAAGGTTGGCTTCATGATTGAGCGAACGTTCATGAACATAGGCAATGGTATGAGAAGTATCACGTGCAGCCACCTGGTCAACATGAAACGACCTGACCCGTTTTTTTTTAATTAATAAAATAATAATAATAATAATAATAATAATAATAATAATAATAATAATAATAATAATAATAATAATAATAATAATAATAATAATAATAATAATACAGTCAGATCCATTAGATTCATAGCATTTTCTTTTTAGAAACAGTCTTAAAAAACAGAAAGACTTTGCTTTGCATTGTACAAACGTTTATTTTTTCTTGAATCTAATTTAACATTATATTCAAAAAAAAAAAAACTACAACTAGTGGTCTCATACCCACTAGCCACCTAACTACAATCACAACCAACAGCGGAATAACCAATACCAATAAAAATCCAATAAATAATAACCATTAATCAAATATAACAATAATCCAATAATCTATCATAAGGAAACATGAAACCAGCAACCTATCAATGTTTCTAATGACCCAACTCTAGCAACCTAGCTATGCCAGACAACATTCAATCAAGTCCCTAGAACATCCTCCTCTTCATTGTCTTGATTCCACGATCACACTTTGCCTTTACGTGCATCACAAACACAAATTGCAATGCATGAGTATTTTATAAACACTCAGTAAGGTAATCCTCCCATCTACTGGGCTATACACACAAGCAATAGAGATACTCTAACCATCAAACAACAATCAACAAACAAACCAGAATCTGCATCGACCGACACAAGGCTTGCATCGACCGACACCACCTGGGGACTGCATCGACCGACGCATGATATGCATCAACCGACACATGCTCGACATCACGCGAAAACCCTAATTGCATCGACCGACGCCTCCACATGGCATTGACCGATGCTCTTAGGTCAAACTGCGCCGTCCTCGCACTTGCATCGACCGAAGCACAAAGTGCATCGACCGATGCACATGCCGAGCATCGTTTTTCCTCGAAGCTTCTCGCCGGATATTTGTTCCTGCAACCACAAGAATTGATCCCAAGCCACAAGAGAGCCTCACACGAACCTAAACAACGTTCTAACAAGCCAAATAACACATAAACAAACATATCAGAGAATCTCCAGCTTAGATAAGCCATGGGCATGCACTTACCTTTGCCACAGAAGATTCTAAACCACAAACAAGCAAGAACACGCTCCTAGGAAGCTCCTACAACGATCTTAGCTACAGATCTCTACAGAAACGCCTTCAATCTCCCAAAACTCACCAAGAACACCAAGAACACTCTTTCTCTCTTTTGGTTCTCTCAAAAGCGGCCAAAGTTGACTAATGAGATGAAAGAATCGATTTAAGGGTTTTCCTGTTCCCTTTGCCCAAAACGCAGCGTTTCACTTGAGTCAAAACGCAGAAAACTGAACCTGCATCGACCGATGCTCCTCTAGCATCGACCGATGCTCCTCTAGCATCGACCGATGCACATCCCCAAACCAGGATGTTGGTTCGCGGATGTTACAATTCTCCCCCACCAATTTAGATTCGTCCTCGAATATCGAACAAAACATCAGCCAAGAACTCCCGTGCAACCGTCTCCACAGCCTGCACTCCTCCGACCGATACACAGAAGGTCACCTCTAGGCGATAGACTCACGCTCCAGACATTATTTTCTCTCGACTTTTGGACTTTCCTTTTTTCATAGGCCTAAACCTTGAGTTTTATTGGCTCCTCATCATACTGAAGCCTGCATGCCATAATATTGACTCCTCATCAGGCCTAAGCCCGAATGCCATAATATATATAAGGAAGTCCAATACTCGTCTCTCGGGTTGCTACCCTACAGCGCGCCCNACATCACGCGAAAACCCTAATTGCATCGACCGACGCCTCCACATGGCATTGACCGATGCTCTTAGGTCAAACTGCGCCGTCCTCGCACTTGCATCGACCGAAGCACAAAGTGCATCGACCGATGCACATGCCGAGCATCGTTTTTCCTCGAAGCTTCTCGCCGGATATTTGTTCCTGCAACCACAAGAATTGATCCCAAGCCACAAGAGAGCCTCACACGAACCTAAACAACGTTCTAACAAGCCAAATAACACATAAACAAACATATCAGAGAATCTCCAGCTTAGATAAGCCATGGGCATGCACTTACCTTTGCCACAGAAGATTCTAAACCACAAACAAGCAAGAACACGCTCCTAGGAAGCTCCTACAACGATCTTAGCTACAGATCTCTACAGAAACGCCTTCAATCTCCCAAAACTCACCAAGAACACCAAGAACACTCTTTCTCTCTTTTGGTTCTCTCAAAAGCGGCCAAAGTTGACTAATGAGATGAAAGAATCGATTTAAGGGTTTTCCTGTTCCCTTTGCCCAAAACGCAGCGTTTCACTTGAGTCAAAACGCAGAAAACTGAACCTGCATCGACCGATGCTCCTCTAGCATCGACCGATGCTCCTCTAGCATCGACCGATGCACATCCCCAAACCAGGATGTTGGTTCGCGGATGTTACAATTCTCCCCCACCAATTTAGATTCGTCCTCGAATATCGAACAAAACATCAGCCAAGAACTCCCGTGCAACCGTCTCCACAGCCTGCACTCCTCCGACCGATACACAGAAGGTCACCTCTAGGCGATAGACTCACGCTCCAGACATTATTTTCTCTCGACTTTTGGACTTTCCTTTTTTCATAGGCCTAAACCTTGAGTTTTATTGGCTCCTCATCATACTGAAGCCTGCATGCCATAATATTGACTCCTCATCAGGCCTAAGCCCGAATGCCATAATATATATAAGGAAGTCCAATACTCGTCTCTCGGGTTGCTACCCTACAGCGCGCCCCTCAGAATATGGCAGTACTAGGAGAACCAAAGTCCCCCAAGAGTCGCGAGCAAACAATTCTGAACACGTCTGAGTCCTATCCCTATCCTGGTTTCCTTCCTGTGGCTCGCGTAAAACAAAAAAATGTCCTTCCAACCACATATACCTTCACTGGAATACCTCATGACCACACAAGGATCATCTCACTTCCCCACGGTCTGCCACAAAGGCCAAACAAATGTCTTAAACAGGACCGCCACAAAGGCCAAACAAATGTCCTAAACAGGACCGTCACAAAGGCCAAACAAATATCCTAAACAGAACTGCCACCAAGGCCAAACAAATGTCCTAAATAGGACCGCCACAAAGGCCATCTGTCCCGAAAGACCGTCATAAAGACCACCTGTCCCGAGGGACCGTCACAAAGACCATCTGTCCCGAAGGACCGTCACAAAGACCATTTGTCCCGAACGATCGCCTAAACAAGCACTCTGGCTAGACAGTCCGCCACAAAGGCCACACAATTGGCTAAACAGCCCGCCACAAAGGCCACACAATGGCTAAAATGCCCGCCACAAAGGCCACACATGGCTAAACAGCCCGCCACAAAGGCCACACAATGTCACAAAAGACCGCCACCCACGGGCACAATGACTCAAAAGTACGCCAAAAAGGTCTCACAAGCCCCCCCCAAGGCTCACAATCACTAAAAATGGACAAATTCTAGCTCACACAAAACTTTCCATTTTTAGACTTTCCACTTCTGGAAACTTTCCACTTATAGAAACTTCTATTTCAGGAAACTTTCCATCAAGCCACCGCCTCACGGAAATTCTGTACCCCGTGCACCACCTCATCTTGTTACTTAGTCGCACAACCAACCACCCCAAGCGACCAAGTAACCAAGAGAGATGGGCTGGAATACTCCATTCCCGCTCCAGCCACGGACTACGACTGGGACCAGGCTAGACAAGTTCAAGTCACGACCTGCTTCTCGAACCACTTCTTGAACCTTGCCTTCATCTTTGCCTCTTGCTCCCAAGTCTGCTCCTCAACACCATCGTAGTTCCACAAGACTCTCATCAAAGGAATCTTCTTCTTCCGAAGTTCCTTGATCCTCCTCTCGAGAACCCTCATTGGTCTCGCCTCCAAAGCCATGTTAGGTTGAAGATCCTCAGGTATCTTAGCCAACAACTGATCATCCTCACAGAGACACTTCCGCAACATAGACACATGGACAACCTTATGGAATGCTCGCATAATCTCAGGTAACTCCAGTCTATATGCCCCTGGTCCAACTCACTCAATCACTCTAAACGGACCCATATACCTCGGACTCAACTTAGTCTCAGTCAACAACCTTTTCGGACCCTGCAACATGGCCATCTTGAGGTACACTCTATCTCCAACCTGAAACTCAAGATCTCTCCTCCTCCTATCGGCATAACTCCTCTGCCGATCCTGAGCTTCCTTCATGTTCAGCTTGAGAACCCGAATCTTCTCCGAGGTCTCCTGAACAAAATCCGCCCCGTACATGCTCCTCTCCACCACCTGAGTCCAGCATAACGGTGTACGACACGACCTCCCATACAAAGCCTCATAAGGAGTCATTCCAATACTCGCCTGGTAACTGTTGTTATAGGCATACTCTACCAAGCTCAAATGATCTGCCCAATGGCCACCCCAATCCAACACACACATCCTCAGCAAATCCTCCAATGTCTGGATCGGCCTCTCTGACTGTCCATCTGTCTGGGGATGATAAGTTGTACTCATATTCACCTTAGTGCCCATCTCCGCCTGAAATGCACTCTAGAACACAGAAGTGAACTTGGAATCCCTATCAGACACAATGCTCGTTGGCACCCCATGTAACCTGACTATCTCCTTCACATACCTCTTAGCCAAGACCGCTGCTCCATCAGTCTTCTTAATGGCCAGAAAATGTGCCGACTTAGTCAACCAGTCCACAATTACCCAAATAGCGTTAAACGTCCTGGACACTGGTAAACCAACCACGAAGTCCATAGTAATCATATCTCACTTCCACTCTGGAATGGGAAGACTCTTCAGCAAACCACCTGGTACCTGATGCTCAGCCTTCACTAGCTGACACACATTGCACCTCGCAACCCAACTAGCCACGTCTTTCTTCATCCCGACCCACTGATAGTACCTCTTGAGATCACGGTACATCTTAGTCGCTCCTAGATGAATAGAGAGCATGCTCGCATGAGCCTCTCTCAGGATCTCCTGCCTCAACTCCTCATCCTTAGGCACACATATCCGCCCATGCACCAGAATAGTACCATTAGCCGAAACCTGATACTATGAATAAACATCTTTTGAGACATTCACCAGCCCCAAATCCTTCTCCTGAGCCAACCGCACTCTGCTAAACAAATCTGCTCTATCAGCTGCAACCATACCCAACGGCTCCTGAGAAACCGCACACAAGCTCAACGCACTAATCTCCCCTACTAGAGACTCCATATCATGCTCCTGAGCCGAAGCCGCCCGCTTCCGACTCAAAGCATCTGCAACCAAGTTAGCCTTACCAGGATGATAGGCTAATCCACCACCAGCTCCATCCACCGCCTCTACCTCAAGTTCAGCTCGGGCTGAGTGAATATATACTTCAGGCTCTTATGACGTGTAAACACATGTACCTTTGCACCATAAAGATAAGATCTCCAAATCTTCAGGGCAAAAACTACAACACCCATCTCCAAGTCATGAGTATGATAGTTGTCCTCATGCTTCCGCAGCTGCCGCAGAGCATAGGCAATCACCTTCCCATGCTGCATCAACACACACCCCATACCAACTCTGGATGCTTCTTTATAAACCACATAGGGTTCTCCCTGCTCAGGCAAAGCCAACATTGGAGCGGTAGTCAACATCTCCTTCAGGCTTGCAAAGCCTTCCTCACACTCCTGTGACCAGACAAAAGGAACATCCTTCCCTGTCAACTTAGTCATAGAACGTGCTATGCTCGCAAACCCCTGCACGAAACCTCCGTAGTAACCTGCCAACCCAGAAAACTCCTGATCTCTCTGGCATTTCTTGGTCTAGGCCAATCCCTAATAGCCTGAATCTTCTCCGGATCTACAGAAACCCCATCTGCAGACACAATATGACCCAGAAAACCCATCTCACGCTGCCAGAAACTACACTTGCTCAACTTAGCAAACAACTTCTGCTCCCGCAGCTTCTCCAAAACTGTCCTCAAATGCATTGCATGCTCTTCAGGACTCTTAGAATAAACCAGGATGTCGTCGATGAAAATGATGACAGACACGTCCAGAAACTCCTGAAACACGCTGTTCATCAATCTCATAAACGCTGATGGCGCGTTAGTCAACCCAAACGGCATCACCACAAACTCATAATGCCCATACCTCGTCCTGAAAGCAGTCTTCCTCACATCTTCCTCATCTATCGAGATCTGGTGATAACCCGACGCAAGATCTATCTTGGAGAACCAAGTAACACCTCTCAACTGATCCAACAACTCATCGATCCTCGGAAGAGGGTACTTGTTCTTCACAGTGACCCGGTTGAGACTCCTTTAATCAATACACAAGCGGAAACTCCCATCCTTCTTTTTAACGAATAACACTGATGCTCCCCATGGTGATACACTAGGACAGATGAATCCCTTGCTCAACAAATCCTCTAGATGCTTCTTCAGCTCTGCCATCTCTGCTGGAGCCATCCTGTAAGGAGCCTTGGATAACGGTGTCGTCCCTGGTTCCAGTTCAATCGTAAAAGGATCAGACCAAGATGGTGGTAATCCTTGCAATGACTGAAACACATCCTCAAACTCCTCCACAACCTGAATACCGCTAACCGTAGACTTCTCCACTGACCCTAGCATAGATGTAATAACCAAATAAGCCTCACGGCCCTTCTCGATCATCTTTCCAGCCTGAATGGCCGAGCTCACGAGACTCCCCGAAGTCGGTCTAATCCCCTGAAAAACCAACTTCCCTCCTGAGCGCTCAAACTCCACTCTACCCCGATGACAATCCAGATGAACCATATACCGATGCAACCAGTCCATCCCCAAGATAACGTCATACAACTCCACTGAGCTGATAAGCAAATTTGCAGGCCAAGACTCTCCCGCGATCTGAATATCAATACCCCTCGCTTGACTAATAACTCTCAGAAACTTGCCTCCAACAACTCTGACAACTCCCTCACGCTCTCTGGGATCTCCCATGATACCCGCACTCTCTGCACACTCCGTGGTAATGAAGCTATGAGTAGCTCCAGAATCAAACATAACATGAGACTTAAACCCGCCCACCAACAAGGTCCCTACACAAACCTCATGTGTTGAGAACCTAACACTTTATCACAGGACAACATAAAAACTGAACTTACTAAGAATTCACAACGACAAATACCAGAAATTATACCTGTGATCGCCCCGGCACTGATTCCACCAGTCTCTGCAGTCGTGTAAACACGTGGCGCCTGCTCAATCCGTGCCACTGGCTGCCCTCCTGGCTGCACCTGCTGCAACGCTGCCACTGCTACCGGCTGCAACTTAGGACACAAGGGCCTGATGTGCCCTGGCTCTCTGCAATGATAGCATACACGAGCTGCTGTCGACGGGGCACTCCTCTTGGGACAGCTAGCAATCTTGTGATCCTTGCTCCCACACTTGAAGCAACTCGCACCACTCGACATCTGCATTGCCTCCCACCTCCTCTTGGTTCCCTGCACAGGCTTGCCGCCCTTGCTAGAACCTCCTTGATGTTGAGCCTTACTAGGCTGAACTGCTAGGCTAGTCGCCACTGACTGTGCCCGGATATCCTCCTCGATCCCTGCTGCAGTCTCAACCAGCTCTGCACGCGATGCATAACGTAGGGCCCTTAAAAATCTCCTGATCTAAGCCTCCTCAGACTCCATATCTCGACCCTCATACCTCAGAAGTCGACTGAACTCCAAGTCAAGCTTCCGCACTGACCGAGTCCCCTGAGCTAGCCGAAGGAACTGCACCTCCAACCTATCTCTTTAGGGAAGTCGGCCCAAGACATCTCCCTCTACATTCTCCTGGCTGCCACATAACTCCACCACAACTGAGCATCACCAGTCAAATGGTGGACTCCAATGTCCACCCAAAACTCCTCAGGACATCTCAGAGTGTGGAAGTTACGTTCCACACTCATCCTCCACGCATCCGCAGCGGTAGGATCTGTACCTCCCGAAAACCGCTCGGTACCAATACGGCCCATCTCTGTCAGCATGCTGATATAACGAGAATGGACCCCCACATCCGCAGCCACTGGCTGCCGCTCCACCGCCACCACTCGTGGCACTACCCGAGCCTGAACCGGTGCCACTGGCGGCACCCGCACTATCAACTGTGCCAGCAAACCCGCAAGGTCGACACCCGGGACTCCACCCACTAGGACTCCCACACCTGGGGCCCTAACATCACCGGCTATTGGAGCATCAACACCCCCCCCTCCGGTCACACTCATGGAATCCCCTGGACACCCTGCGACTTGCCAACACCCTCTGCTGTCACACTCTGGTCCGCAGCCTCACTAACCGTTGGGACTCTTCCCCTACCACGACCACGTCCGCGTCCACGACCACGTCTGCGTCCATGGCCACGACCAGCAACATCACCCTATCTAACCATCTACACTACAATGAACAGAAGGCTAAGCACACAAATCATCATAACACAGAAACATAAACTCACCGTGGAATCACACTGTAGGCTCGAAGAGGATGTTTTAGGACTCAATGCCACACACAATTGACTAACTCACATAATCAATCATAACACGCAATCCCTACATCAACAACAGAAACCTAGTGAACCCAAACCTAGAACCGTAAGGGCTCTGATACCAAACTGAAACGATCTGACCCGTTTTTTTTTAAATAATAAAATAATAAATAATAATAATAACTATAACTAGTGGTCTCATACGCACTAGCCACCTAACCACAATCACAACCAACAGCGGAATAACCAATAAAAATCCAATAAATAATAACCATTAATCAAATATAACAATAATCCAATAATCAATCATCAGAAAACATGAAACGAGCAACCTAGCAATATTTCTAATGACCCAACTCTAGCAACATAGCAATGCCAGACAACATTCAATCGAGTCCCTAGAACATCCTTCTCTTCATTGGCTTGATTCCACGATCACACTTTGCCTTTACCTGCATCACAAACACAAATTGCAATGCATGAGTATTTTATAAACACTCAGTAAGACAATCTTCTCATCTACTGGGCTATACACACAAGCAATATAGATACTCTAACCATCAAACAACAATCAACAAACAAACCAGACTCTGCATCGACTAACACAAGGCTTGCATCGACCGACACCACTTGGGGACTGCATCGACCGATGCTTCCATTGCATCGACCGACACATGCTCGACATCACGCGAAAACCCTAATTGCATCGACCGACGCCTCCACATGGCATCGACCATGCTCTTAGGTCAAACCGCGACGTCCTCGCACTTGCATCGACCGACGCACAAAGTGCATCAACCGATGCACATGCCGAGCATCGTTTTTCCCCGTAGCTTCTCGCCGGATATTCGTTCCTGCAACCACAAGACTCGATCCCAAGCCACAAGATAGCCTCACACGAACCTAAACAATGTTCTAACAAGCCAAACAACACATAAACAAACAGATCAGAGAATCTCCAGCTTAGATAAGCCATGGTCATGCACTTATCTTTGCCACATAATATTCTGAACCACAAACAAGCAAGAACACGCTCCTAGGAAGCTCCTACAACGATCTCAGCTACAGATCTCTACAGAAACGCCTTTAATCTCCCAAAACTCACCAAGAGCACTCTTTCTCTCTTTTTTTTCTCTCTCAAAAGTGGCCAAAGTCGACTAATGAGACAAAAGAATCGATTTAAGGGTTTTCCTTTTCCTTTTGCCCAAAACGCAGCGTTTCACTTAAGTCAAAATGCAGAAAACTGAACCTGCATCGATCGATGCTCCTCCAGCATCAACCGATGCACATCTCCAAACCGGGATGTTGGTTCGCGAATGTTACACAAAAATAGGACGATACTCGTCGGGAAGACCATCGAGGATCTTCTCAATATGGTCATCTTGTTCGATGGGACTGTCCAGATTTGCGAGAGCATCAAAACATGTCGTGAGACTATGTAAGTACTCATCAATTGTGTTTGTTGACACAATAAGCTTTTATTCGATTTTGATACTATATATAGTTAAACTGCACAATTGTGATGATGTTATTGTTCTTAAAATACATAATATTATTTAATTTATGTGAAATTACTTATATATTACTACATCAACCCTTTTGCATGAAACTGACAAAAATGATTATTTATTTATTTATTATATATATATTACATGTTGCCTTTGAGGATGCAGATGCAGTAATGGGGAAATGGGCGCATGAGTCCGGGAAGGGGGTCATTCGCAAAGTGCGTTGAAGCAACAAAGATATGAATATGATGTTGGTAATTTCTACGAGAAAGTGGAGTGTTAGTATTAACTATTAAGTTTACTACACGATTGACACTCACTATTTATCACAAATATAACATTATTTTGTATAGTATGTTTTTTAAACTTATTATAAAGTTATGTGTTAACCGTGACTTATTATGAACCGTTGTTAGTGTAGGAAGTTGCAACGGTTGCTTTGTGTCTTTAGGAAAACTACATAAGGTGGATGTTATCTTTTTATATAAGTTGAGAATAATTGAGAAGTTTTCCACTTTTTCATTCTCTCATTTTTCTCTACCATGCTATGTATTTGAAGCAATGACTTCTGGTGTAATACAAAAGCAAAACTTCAACAAAACACTGGACTGGAACTGTGTTCCGCACGCAACAACAAAAACCAAACACCTCTCCACTTAGCTTGTCTTAGCAATTTCATGGTGGCTGCTAGACTCATCGTGGAAAATAAGTATCCAGTCGACCTCGATGAACTCAATTTCACCATATCAAGTGGAGTTACTTGTAAGTTTATGAGTACATTAGTGTATTAGACACTTTTGGAGAAGTTATTAGAGAAGTAAGCAGTTTTTATTTTGTTAATTTTGAAAAATAGACATTTTTTTTTTGTGAGATAGAGAGTTTGTGAGAGAGAATATATGACAAAAGAAATTAAAAATACCAGTATACCCATGTGTGATTAAGAGAGTTTTATTTGTGGGTTCCACTTTTTTGTGTAACTGGATCTTAAAACATTGAATCGCGGCCCATTTTGTTTTTTTGAAAGAGCCTAGATGTTCCCATAATATTTCTTGTACGTCGTCTTATGATCCAGTTTAGTGTTAATTAGCCTAGATGTTGTATGCGTATTATATTTTCACTTTATCCTAGAAGCAGAAACACTTCTTTGGTTGCTGACTGAGATCAAGAGCAGACAGGTAATGTTTTCGTAATGCTTCTCAGAAACACTTCTTTGGTTGCTGACTGGGATCAAGAGCAGACAGGTAATGTTTTCGTAATGCTTCTCAGACTCTTATTTTGTGCCAATCATATTTTGCTTAGAATATGATTGGCACAGAATAAACTCGACTTCCTTTCTGCATTTGGATTCGAATTAAAGCTCATTGATCACCATACCACCTGTAATCAGTTTAAGTGCATAATTCTAATCACAGACACAAAGACAAACACAACCATGTACATCTATAGGAGCTTTGAGCTAGTAAACGGACGTGCTTATCAAACGGCTTGTGCATTTTAATATTGATTTTTTGTTATTGAATTAATCAAGAATGTAATATTGCATTCACTCAACAAACCGTATTATTGTCTTTTTTAGCTATGGGTGATTACGGTAGTAAATAACCAAAGTCAAATTATCTTATGAAATTGTAATATTTCTATTATTCACCAACTTTTATTTTTGCCAGTCTTAATTTGGTTTAATAATAGTTCAAAACATATTTTACGAAACTTGATTCAGCACACACTTAACACTTGAAATACAACAAAAATTTAATGAACATAACAACAATGCGATAAGGAAGAGAGAATGCATCGATGAGTGACTTAACGAGTTCTGATGCTTGTTGCTTGTTTCGGCCAAATGTCTTCAAGAACCACTCATGCTTGTATGAAACTGCTATGTATCCCATCGCCAGCTCAAATACAACTCCAGGTGCAAAGCCTAAACCTGCTGCTACCCAACTCAATGATTCTTCTTCTTCTTCTTCTTCTTCATTTTTTGTCGCCACCAGTTTGGGTTGTGGTGGTGTTGGCGTTTTGATATCTCCACAAACATCCTTAAGAGAAGGACCATTAATTCCGGGGTTTCCTTCATAGGAGGAGCAATTTTGCCGTTGAAATTGTGTGCCTTGTGGTATGGAACCTACAAGCTGGTTATGTGAAACGTTTATCCACTCGAGAGAAGAGAGGGTTCCAAGCTCTGAAGGAATCTCACCAGAAATCTTGTTTTGGGATAGGTCGAGTGACTCAAGGTTCGTCAGGTTTACCAAGTAGATGGGATGTGGCCCGTGAAAGCATTGCTTGACATATTGAGAACACGAAGCTCCATAAGCAAACCAACATAGTCAGGAATAGGTCCATGGAGTTGATTTCCTGAAAAATCGATGGCTGTGAAGATTGTCAGGATACGTTCCATCTCCATTGACACTCCTTTACTCATCAAGACAAGTGAAAAGTAGTTGCCTTGTAAAGGATTCGAAATGTACTTTGGTTCCATATTATTATCTCTATTTGAGGACATCACTGTCCAATTTAAGAAGTAATCAGATGGCAATGTACCAAAGAAGCCATTATATGATACATCAATGATTTTCAACTGAGGAAATCCAAACCAGACCCCATTAGCATTATGTAATGTGCCATGAAACTTGTTAGAGCGGATGACGAGTACTTGAAGATTCTGCAGAGAATTCAAGTGGCAGAGAAACATGCCACTGATTGTGTTGCTTCCAAGGCAGAGCAACCAACAAGAGAAGATGGAATTTTCCCCTCTAATTGGTTGTGACTGACGTCAAGTGACAGTAATCTATTGGCGTTCTGAAATATTTCAGGAAGAATGCCGCTGAGGCTGTTGTTACGGAGATTTAGATCTGAAAGATTTCTCATCAGCAGAGTCTCTAAACACCTAGGAATTGAGCCGTTGAGGTTGTTGTTTGATAGATCTAGAACTGCTAGAATGCTTAGTCCACATACTGATCGAGGTATTTCCCCGGTGAAGTTATTCTTAGAACCCAAAAAAAATCAGAGATGCTTCGAGGATGGGATGAAGAGAGGTCCTTGGAAAGCATTTGAGCTTAGATCAACCATATTGATTTGACTCTCAGGAGAAACTTTTAAGGATCCATTGAAACCGCTGAGAGAGTTGTTAGAGAGATCCACAATGGAAAACTCTGGTAGTCTCCACAACCAGTCTGGTACTTGACCTTTGATTTTGTTGTTGGAAAGATCTAGCCATAGTAATTTTCTTCCATTTCTTATGAACTTAGGGAACTCAGTGATGTTGCAGCCTCGCAAGTACAATCTCCACAAATTTGGTAGAAAATCCAAATCAGAAGTGATGTTTGTTGTTGATAGAGGTGATGTATCTGCATTTTACTTGTTTTAGATCCTCATTTGCATTCACTTTAGCATCATTTCATCCTGTGTTTGTAGCATTTGCGTCTCATTCTTGCATAAATTCACTCACTTAGTAGTTTTCCATTAGCATTGCATACATTGTTGCATATGGAGTTGTTATCAGGTTTTGGAGAGCTTTTGGGAACACGAAGCTGAGCAGAGTGCAAGGCGAAAGAGAGCTCGATCGAGCTGGGAAGACGAAGTGAAGCAGAGGAAGTCGAACCAAGGCAGAATGACCAACTGAAGCGGAATCTAGCCTAACGCATGCAGAGCAGAAGACAAGGCGGAGCGACTGACACAAGAGGCAGAGCTCGATCGAGCTGATTGAAAGAAAAGACGGTCGAGCTGTCTGAGACAAAGAAGAGCTCGATCGAGCTGAAGTGGAACGCGAAACCAAAGCTGGACAAGAGGAGAAAGCATAGCTCGATCGAGCTGTTGGAAGCAGAGGAGAGCGAGATCGTGCTAAGCATCAACCGACTTAAAAATCGTTGACTTTGACTAGGGTTTTCACAAGTTTAGTATAAATATGTCTCATTTGTTTAGACTTGAGAAGCTCCTTTTTACCAATTTTTAGAACTTCTCTCAAGAAACAAAACGGGTTTAAGGCTTTGTAATTCGAATTCTCTTTTAATCTTTCAAGTTTTTATAGTTTTACATCTCTCTTTTATGCTTTAGTTTATATAATCTTGTTAATCTCTCTTTAATCTCTTTTCATAATGTTGCTTATTGAATTTTCTGGGTTTGGGTTCTTGAGCTTCATGATTTCTGAGTAGTGTTCTTAAAGTTCTTGAGGTTGGGTGAGATCCATGAGGTTTTCTTAGTCTTTTCTAGGGTTTTGATGTTTAAATCTTTTAGATCCCTTCTGGATTAGTGTTCTTCATGCTAGCTTCTTTCTGATCATCTGAAGCTTGACCCGAGGCATTTCCACCCGAGAGGGCTTGGTGAAATGTCTGATCTAGCTAATACCGGAGATTTACGTGCCTAGCCTAAGAGATTAGTTGTCTAGGGTGTTTATTGACATTGATTGATTGGTTGTTAATGCCTGCCTTGTTATGCTTCGCTAAAGAGATTTAGGTCTGGAGGTAACTTGGCTTGAGGGTCTCTGTCACGAGAGTGGATTGACCTGTTGTTGAATCTTTCGTCTAGGGATAGCTTTGTTTAAAGTTTTATCGAATCTTTGTATTAAGACTAAGTTACTTCATGGATCATTGATACCCAGCCTCACGAGCTCTCTTTTATCATCTGTTTGCATCAGTTTACGTTTTGCTTGTTTCGCTTAGCTTTGCTTACTTTTGTTAGTCACTGCTTAGCTTTGTTAGTCACTGCTTAGTTTTGCTATTAGTTCTCCTTTTCTTTTGTTGCTTGCTCACTTAGGTTGTTAGAAAATCAAAACTAAGGTTCGCTTGACTTAGCTAGATTTGATTGCATCTTTTGTGGTTAATAGCTCACCCATTTGGTTTGACACCCTTTGTACTACAATGACAATTTAAGTGCTTAGGGAATTGAACTTCAGTAGAGTAGTAAAACCCTACTATCAATTTGGCTCCATTGCCAATTGGGTGTTTGTCTGTTACATTTAAGATTTCAGATCTCTTAAGATCAAGCTGTTTTTCTTTTATTTTCGTTTACTGACTTGTTGGCTGTCTATCTGTTTGCTTCAGGAACACTCCTTCGACACACAGCTCGAGCAGTGCTGTTGAGTTCTCTCTTGCATGCAAACACGCTCCCAAGGCAGTCATAATCTCCTTTTCTGTGACGACATCGATCGTTTACCCCGCGCATTGAGACAGCAAAGGAATCAAGTCGGATTAGATCAACAAGATCACGTTGGTATGGATAACCAACAACACGACCCTCATGTACCTGGTGCACAAAACAATCTTCCACGCCAACCACGACACATTGGCGCTGGTGATGCTCCTAACACCCACACGCAGCGTCAGGGAATTGTGCCTCCTTCCATCCCAAACAATAATTTTGAAATCAAGAGTAGTCTCATCTCTATGATTCAAGGCAACAAATTTCATGGCTTGCCGATGGAAGACCCTCTTGATCACCTGGACGAGTTTGACAGGCTCTGCAGCCTCACAAAGATCAATGGTGTCAGCGAAGATGCATTCAAGCTGCGCTTGTTCCCATTCTCTCTTGGTGACAAAGCACATCAGTGGGAAAAAGCTTTACCTCAGGGATCCATCACCTCTTGGGATGATTGTAAGAAGGCTTTTCTTGCGAAGTTCTTCTCTAACTCGCGGACTGCTAAGCTCCGCAATGCAATCTCCAGCTTTGCTCAGAAAAATGGTGAAACCTTCTGTGAAGCTTGGGAAAGATTCAAGAGCTCCACTACTAAATGTCCTCACCATGGTTTCAGTCAGGAATCCCTCCTTAGTACTCTCTACCGGGGCGTTCTGCCTAAGTTCAGGATGATGCTTGACACTGCAAGCAATGGCAACTTCCTGAACAAGGATGTTGAAGATGGTTGGGAGCTTGTTGAGAACTTAGCTCAATCTGACGGAAACTACAATGAGGATTATGATAGGACTGTTAGGAGCAACAACGATACTGATGACAACACCAGGAAGGAAATCAAGGCTCTTCATGAGAAATTTGACAGGATTTTGTTGGGTCAACAGAAGCAGGTTATTTCTGTCTGTGAATCTGCGCAGATACAGGTCCCAGATGGGGAGGTTGATCCAACTGAGGAGTTATGCTACATGCAGAACCAAGGTGGCTATAATAGAGGTTTCAACAACTACAGAGCTAACCCGAATCTCTCCTACAGAAGCACAAACGTTGCTAATCCACAGGATCAGGTCTACCCTCAGCAACAACAACCTCAACAACAGCAGGCGCAGCAGCCGCAAGAGCCCTTCGTTCCTTACAACCAGAATCAGAATTTTGCTCCGAAGCAGCAGTAATTTCAACCACAGCAGCAGAGCAACATGAGTGCACCTTCAGGTTTTCCACCTCAGGCACCACCTCCCGATATGACAACTATGCTTCAGCAACTTCTTCAAGGACAAGCAGCTGGTGCTCAGGATGTTGCCAAGAAGTTCTCTGAAGTGCAACATAATTTTCACGATTTGAACACCAAAGTTGAGGCACTGAACTCTAAAGTGAAGTACCTAGAGAGCAACCACGCTACAACTTCTTCTGCAAAGCCTCAAGGCCAACTTCCAGGAAAAGCTATCCAAAACCCGAAAGAGTACCACCAAGCTCAAAGTATTACCCTTCGCAGTGGCAGAAAACTCCCATCTCAAACAGGACCTACTGCAATCACTGTGGACAGTGATGAACAAGATGGGGAGGACTTCTGTGAACCAGAGATTCAAGCTGAGCAGAAGGAAGAGGAAGACAAGATCCAAGTTCAACTAGAGTTAAAAGCTAAAANAGCTAAACCCTCGACTGAAAAAGCAACAGTTCCTGAAGCAAAGAAGCCAGTGTTCATCCCACCTCCTTACAAGCCTAAACTTCCATTCCCAGGAAGGTTCAAGAAAGAGTTGGTGGCGAAGTACAAAGCGCTTTTTGATAAACAAATGAAGGAGATCGAAGTGAAAATACCTTTACTCAATGCTATTGCTCTCATACCTCAGTCCCACAAGTTTTTGAAAGATCTGGTAAATGAAAGAATCAAGGAGACTCAGGGGATGGTGGTACTAACTCATGAGTGCAGTGCTCTCATACAAAGGAAGGCTGTCATGGAAAAGCTCGGTGATCCAGGATGCTTCACTCTGCCATGCTCCCTTGGTCGATTCGCTTTCAATAATTGTCTCTGCGATCTTGGAGCATCTATCAGCTTGATGCCACTCTCCTTGGCTAAAAGATTAGGATTCACGAAGTTTGAACAATGCAATATCGCTATGATTTTGGCTGACAGGTCTGTGAGGTATGCTAATGGTATCTTAGAGGATTTACCTGTCAGAGTTGGAGATGTGGAGATTCCTACTGACTTCGTAGTATTGGAGATGGATGAAGGACCAAAGGATCCTCTGCTTTTGGGAAGGCCATTCTTGGCAACAGCTGGAGCAATCATTGATTGCAAGAAAGGTCTGATAGAGCTGAACCTTGGTAAGGACTTCAAGATGAACTTTGACATTAAAGATGTCATGAAGAAGCCTACCATAGAAGGGCAACTGTTCTACATAGAAAGGATGGATCAGTTGGCAGATGAGCTACTTGAAGAGCTCAATGAACAGGATCATCTTCAGAGTGCTTTGACAAAGAATGGTGAAGATGGGTACCTACACTTGGAAACTGAAGCTTATCAGAAGATTTTGGACTCTCACAAAGAGGAAGAAGGATCTGCAGTCTTTGAGGACTTGAAAGCTCTACAAGCAGTGAATGTCAAGTGTGCAGACCAAGCAGAAAATCAAGGTTTGATGCTTTCACTCGACCTGCAAAGCTCTACAAGCAGTCCTGCGCCTGATGACTGGACTGAACTCAAAGCACCAAAGGTAGAACTCAAACCTCTACCAAAAGGGCTAAGGTACGCTTTCTTAGGCCCTAACTCTACTTACCCTGTCATAGTAAATGCTGAGCTTAGCCATGATGAATTGGAAATGTTGTTAACTGAACTGAAAAGGTTTAGAAGGGCAATAGGGTATTCACTAGATGATATTAAAGGGATTTCTCCTAGTCTATGCACACATAGGATTCATCTTGAAAATGAAGCATACTCTAGTGTAGAACCCCAGCGTAGATTAAACCCAAACCTGAAGGAGGTAGTCAAGAAAGAAATCCTTAAGTTGCTAGATGCTGGTATTATCTATCCTATCTCTGACAGTACATGGGTTTCACCTGTACATTGTGTTCCTAAGAAGGGTGGGATAACTGTAGTGAAAAACGAAAAAGATGAGTTCATCCCCACTAGGACCATTACAGGGCATAGAATGTGCATAGACTATAGGAAGTTGAATGCTGCATCTAGGAAAGATCACTTCCCATTGCCTTTCATTGATCAAATGTTAGAAAGATTGGCTAATCATCCTTACTACTGTTTCCTTGATGGGTATAGTGGATTCTTTCAAATCCCTATACATCCAAATGATCAGGAAAAGACCACTTTTACTTGTCCTTATGGCACATTCGCCTACAGGAGAATGCCTTTTGGTCTTTGTAATGCACCTGCTACTTTTCAGAGGTGCATGACCTCTATTTTCTCGGATTTGATAGAGGAGATGGTGGAGGTGTTCATGGATGACTTTTCTGTGTATGGCTCCTCCTTCTCCTCCTGTTTGTTGAATCTGTGCAGGGTATTTACCAGGTGCGAGGAAACAAACTTGGTGCTGAACTGGGAGAAATGCCAGTTCATGGTCAGAGAAGGAATAGTCCTTGGGCACAAGATTTCCGAGAAAGGGATAGAGGTTGATAAGGCCAAAGCTGAGGTTATGATGCAGTTGCAACCCCCAACCAATGTGAAAGATATCAGAAGTTTCCTTGGGCATGCAGGGTTTCACAGAAGGTTTATCAAGGATTTCTCCAAGATAGCCAGGCCTCTTACCAGGTTGCTCTGCAAAGAGACAGAGTTCATCTTTGATGATGAATGTTTGGAAGCCTTCAAGCTTATCAAGGAAGCTCTGATATCTGCTCCAATAGTCCAAGCACCTAACTGGGACTATCCTTTCGAGATCATGTGCGATGCTTCTGATTACGCAGTTGGAGCTGTTCTGGGACAGTGAATTGATAAGAAGTTGCATGTCATCTACTATGCAAGCATGACCCTTGACGACGCACAAGGAAGATACGCCACCACTGAGAAGGAGTTGCTGGCAGTAGTGTTTGCATTTGAGAAGTTCAGGAGCTACTTGGTTGGTTCTAAAGTGATTGTCTACACGGACCATGCTGCACTGAGGTACATCTACGCAAAGAAGGACACCAAGCCTAGACTTCTGAGATGGATACTTCTTTTGCAAGAGTTTGATATGGAGATCCTCGATAAAAAGGGGATTGAGAATGGAGTCGCTGATCACCTCTCAAGAATGCGGATTGAAGACATGGTCCCCATTAATGACTCAATGCCTGAAGAGCAACTAATGGTGTTTGAGACTCTGACTAAGAGTACATACGCCGGGTTAGAGTTGGAGATGGTTGAAGCACTGTCACTGAAGGAAGACAAGTTTCCATGGTATGCAGACCTTGTCAACTACTTGATCTGTGGAGAGGTTCCCAAGAGTTTGGACAGCTACAACAGGAAGAAGTTCTTCAGAGATGTCAACCACTACTTCTGGGATAAGCCTTACTTGTTCAAGAGAGGGTGTGATGGTCTGTTCCGAAGGTGTATAGCAGAAGAGGAAGTACAGGGTGTGCTTGAGCACTGTCATGGGTCAACGTATGGAGGACACTTTGCTGCATTCAAGACGGCCCATAAAGTTTTACAAGCAGGTCTCTGGTGGCCTACTCTATTCAAGGATGCTCACACATTCATCACCAAGTGTGATGCTTGCCAAAGGATGGGTAATATCACAAGAAGGAATGAGATGCCTCAGAACCCAATCTTGGAAGTGGAAATATTCGATGTCTGGGGGATTGACTTCATGGGTCCCTTCAACCCTAAATCAAATGGCAACGAATACATCTTAGTGGCAGTTGACTATGTTTCTAAGTGGGTTGAAGCTATTGCAAGTCCCACCAACGATCATAAGGTTGTCTTGAAGCTGTTCAAAAGCATCATCTTCCCAAGGTATGGAGTACCAAGAGCTGTAATCAGTGATGGAGGAAGTCACTTTGTCAACAAGGTCTTTGATGGTATGCTGAAGAAGTATGGGGTGAAACACAAAGTAGCGACTGCTTATCACCCCCAAACCAGTGGGCAAGTAGAAGTCTCCAACAAGCAGATTAAGGGGATCCTGTCAAGAATTGTTGGGTTGTCTAGGAAGGATTGGTCTATGAAGCTGGATGAGACTCTCTGGGCTTACAGAACAGCTTACAAGACACCAATTGGAAGAACACCGTTTCAGTTGGTGTATGGTAAAGCATGTCACCTTCCTGTGGAGGTTGAATACAAGGCGCTTTGGGCTATTAAGATGTTAAATCTGAACATTGACAAAGCACAAGCCAAGAGAGTTGTTGATCTACATGAGCTTGAGGAAATCAGACTTGATGCTTATGAAAGCTCCAAAATCTATAAGGAGAGAACCAAGGCTTTTCATGACAAGAAGATTGTTGTGAAGGAACTAAAGTCTGGAGATCAAGTCTTGCTTTTCAACTCCAGACTTAAGTTGTTTCCTGGCAAGCTCAAGTCAAGATGGTCTGGTCCATTTGAGATTAAAGAGGTTTTGCCATACGGATCAGTAACTCTGCTGAACAAGGATGGTAGTGAATTCACAGTAAATGGACAAAGGGTCAAGAAGTACCTTGCAGATCAAAAGATTCCGGAGGGGTCCTCTGTGCCTCTCTGTGATCCTCCAAAAGCCTAAAAGAAACAGGAAGTCAAGCTTAGAGACTTAAAACAAGCTCACTTGGGAGGAAGTCCCATGTTTATCCCTGTATATATTTCTTTTTATTGCTATTTAGGTTGTTTTTGTTAGTTTTATGATTTTCTCAGGTTTTTAAAAGAAAAATCAAGTTCGTACACTATGTAGCTTGGCCCAACGCAGCGTGGTGATCGAGCTGGAGACGGAGTCAACACAAGTCAACAGAGCAGCATTGGATTCCTTCCCATTTTCGCACAGCTCCTAAAAGTGGGTAGAACACGTTTTAAATCTTGTCCACCAAACTCAAGCTCGGTCCCACCACATGTCTCCTCCAACTCCACCATGTCTCCCACAAGACAACACAAAGCTGTCTCCTCTCACCCATCAAGTCGAGTTCTATCATCTCTCCACTATAAACAAAAGACTAAGTCACACTCTTCTTCACTCAACTTTGCATATCTCGTCTCTCTCTCTAAATCGTTTAAGCTTAGCCATACATTTCATCAACCTTAGCTTTTGCGATTCTTGCTCTCTCTCAAGTTCTCTAAGCTTCATCTCTGTTTCTCACCATGTTTAACAAGCTTAGATGGAAACCCAGTACCAAGCCACTTGATGCTGAGCTAGCTAGAAGCATCACTGACAAGAGGCGGAGATACATTGAGGCAGAAGAGGAAGAAGAGGAGGAACCACCAGTGGTTGAGGCAGAAGAAGAAGCAGAGGGTTCGCGTCTGACACGAAAGGAAGCTGCAGCCAAAGTAATAAGGCTTGCCAAAGCTAGAGGGTCACGCGCTTCAGCCGAACCTCAAGTAGACGACGTACAAAACGTGGAGCCAGTGCAACCTTCTAGGAGATCACTGGATACAACAGCTCGACGAACAATCCATCCACGGCGGTCACTGTCTCACGATAGAAACCCACAAACTCAGGATCGAGTTGTTAGCTCTGGGGAGTCGTCACGTAGGAGAGCTGAAATAGCTCAAGGAAAAAGACCAGTGGGGCGAGTAAGGCAGATTCAGGAGGATTTAACAGATTCAGAGGAATACACACCGCCAGCCACACCGTCAGGGGAGCAGCTCACTCCACAAGACTACTATAACCTCTTCATGGAATGCGATTTCGCTGCAACAAGATACCCGCATCGCTCTACCATGCGCAAGCTTGGAATTAAAGAGGACGTTGAGCTCCCATTCAAAAACTGTGGTCTTGGAAATTTTATGAGGTGTAACCGTGAAGCATACAAAGATGAAACCCACAAACCTGCCAGTTTCTTTCATTTTCTCAATTTTTATTGGGTTAGTCATAAAATCATTATAATCGAGTAGATTATTTCCACCAGTTGTTGGAGTAAAAAAAAATTTCATAGTTAAAGAAATTGTGTTATTAAACAGTTTTAGTAATTATAAGAACTATAATTATGCCAAAATGAAAGTAAAGCAACATAAAATTTGTTTAATTTATTTAGAAGACATTTTATAGGTGGTGATAAAGAGCATACTTTAACAATAAAATAATTTTGGGTGTAAGAACATATTTTTAATGGTGTAAAACATAGAGTAAAATTGTCTCTGGTTACTTATTAGAAGTTGCTTTGAAGAATTTGTTGCATGTAAAATATTTTGTGAATAAGTTGTGAAACTTTTTTGAAATTTGAAAATAATAATATTTGTAATGATGAGTATTTGGCAAAAAATTTAGTGGGATATAATTTCGCTTTAAATTATTGTAATAATTGTTATAATATATTAAAAAATTATAAATATAAATAAATGTATGAAGGTAAATACAAATATTCTCTAACTTAAATTATTTATATATTTACTTTAGGAAATAAATTTTCTTTATATAATTTTAAAAAATTGTTTTACGTTTAAAATTTATTTATTTTTAACAATTTTTAAACCCGCATATCGTGCGGGACCTTATCTAGTATATTATAGACGCCACTTTTTATCTCGTTAAAATTATATATGTTATAAAGGAAATATATTTAACTAATAGTTGATAGAGCACTAATTCTAAATTTAACAATGAAATGATTGTGAGGTGAGTACTACTTGTTGAATATTGTTTCTCATGGTATAGATAATAAAAGAATGTTTTCCTAATTGATTTGTGACTTTTATCTTTGACAACCTCATTTCTAGGATTTTTAGTGATAATTTTTTTATGTCAGTTTAGCAATGTTTAAAAGTATTAGGGTAATTAAAAGAAAAAAAGTGAGTTCATTTAAAAGCTTAAAGGTGTATATAGCAATGTTTGTTGAGAATTTTAAATGAATTATCTAAAATAAAGTTAAAATTTTCAGAGTGGATTCTCTTAAAAATAAGGAATAAAATTATTTATAATTTAATTTCAAATATAAAAAGAAATCCAATTATGCAAATATGCTTATTTATAAAATCTAGTCAATGTAATCAAAATACTGTTTACTCCACATTTTTACCTATTTAATTTAGAGAAAATTTGTTAGAAATGCTCTTTTTAAGATACTACTTTTCAAAAATACCATTTTTTAAAAACGTTTTTGTTTTTTTTTTTCCTTTTTTACACAATTACAATATGTTGAATTATTTTTTAGAATTTTTTTAAAATTTGGGTTCTCTACTTTATGATGTAAGAAGGGGAGCTGAATTACCGGCTGTAGCAGTGGCTGAAGTACTACGTGACAGACTTCTTGATGTACAACCTGACGAACTTCCTGATAGACTGCCTGAAGTACTTTTTGGAGAGAACCAGCTCGTACCAGTTAAGGAGAACTATGATATCCTTCCGATATGTGCAAGAATCAGAAACAAACATACTTTGGAGCTGACCACTGGAACTAGAAGTGATGCAGA